>NW_009194776.1:0-1537 GCF_000690835.1 Fulmarus glacialis | reverse complement strand
CTTTGCGGGTTCTCTCCCCCACCCCACTCTGGGGGAGTAAGCGAGCGGCTGTGTGGTGCTTAGTTGCTGGCTGGGGTTAAACCACGACATATTATAATCCTGCTTTTTTTATTATTTAGTTCTAACTTATTCCCTCCTATCCTATCATCTTTTCTTCTGTCTTTATGCAATATGGTTTGGCTGCTGCTTGCCTACCCTATTATCCTTCTCCTGTCATCTCAGGTCTTTGTTTCATCATTTCTTTCCTACCTTTATATTTCCACTTGCATCTTCTGTTTTCCCTTTCTAAAGGAATATTCCACCACTTTGTACTGTTGCCTGCATCTTTCATTTTTCTCCCAAATAAAAAGCCTACACTCTGGCTCTACATTCATGTGAGCCTTTTGTCATTTACCTTTCTCTTCTATTGCCCACCTTTATTTTTTCTACTTACTATCTTCTTATACTAATAATTTAAATAACATTTGTAAACATGTGTTGATATATTTTTTTTGTACTTTGAAAAATATTTATGGTAAGGACATCCATGGTGCCATTCATTTCTACAGTGTAGATGTCTACACATTTTTTGGTCACTTTACATATAGAAGCTGATGTTATGAAGGAATTCTATGGTAGACAAGTCAGATGCAAATATCCACAATTAGTCTTCCTTTTCTCTAGGTGTGAATCTTTGTTTTTAGCCTTTTCTGCTTTCAGAAAATGGTACTGGAGATGAGGAGAAATATCCAACACATGCATACTGCACTAATAAACATTTGAGTCAATGGACAGTTCTTCATAAGACTACTAAAAGTAAAAGCATGTCTCTGAAACATTTTACATGAAATTAGGTACTACTAACATGGGTATCTCCACACAGTGTAATAAATCTTTAGTCTCCTTATTTATGACTGCTTTTCATGCCAGATTGCACAGACTAGTCCTGATCCTCTGACCTTGGCACCTAATTGATGAGGTTATCACGTTTCTCTAGACTGCCTAGGTTTTCTTTCTTTCTAAAAGGGTCTTGGAGGAGATTGTGAGCTGGTATGTTCCTGTGCTGTAGCTGTATTCTCACACAAAATCAAGATGCAGTCACATTATATTCCTTGATCTGGAAATTTAGAAGCACTCCCAAATCCAGTAACACAGGTGTCCTTCACACAGAGTGCAAAGCTTGTTCTGATTTTTTTGTAAATTTCCAGAAGTTTAGGAAAAGAAGCATTTTAATTCCATCTTAGGTCTGGTTTACAATGGATCTTAGTCAGCAATTAGCTAGACCAAAGTTATGTAAGGTTCAGGGAACTTACAGGCAACATTACTTGTACCATCGGATTAAGCTTTCAGAATCTCTTTCAGACACATATATCCTGCTCCACTCTTTTCATATGTGCCAAACTGAGCAGAATATTAGCAGAATAGTGCTGTAATGGTGCAAGGGACTATCTCAGATTTCACCTCAACGGGCTTAGGTTCTAGCTCTAATCAATCATGTATTTCTCTGTAATTACTCATGCTGGTTAATATGAAATTATGCAATAAGGATTAGGAGATA
>NW_009194775.1:4713-28226 GCF_000690835.1 Fulmarus glacialis | reverse complement strand
CCCCCCTTTACCCCCAGAGATGGCACCCAGCAGTCCTCTCCTGTCTCCCCCAAACCTGGGATCCCCCCTCCCCCCAGAGGTGGGGCCCTCAGTCCCCCCCTGCCGTGGTGCTGGCTGTGCTGAGGGCTGGGGGGACCCTGTCCTGGGTCTCCCCGCGACCAGCTCCTTCCCTTGGTGGCACATCACCTGCCAGTTCCCTTAGGACACCGGTTCCACCTCTTGCCTGACTTCAGAGCCACCCCCAGACCTGTTACAGGGTTCGTTCCCCCTCTGTGAGCGGCCCCGGGGTGATCAGCCCCATGGGGGACATAGCGGTGACAAGCTGCAGGGTGACACTGGGGAAGGAGGGAGCCCACGGAGCTGGGCACTGAGCAGAGCTGGGAGAAGCCAAATTAGCAGTTGGGAACTCCCAACGGATGTAATTTGTGTAATTTATGTCCTTTAATGTATCTTTAACGCCCCTGCTTGGGTTAGGGCTTGAGCCCTGCACAGCTCATGCTCCCGGGTCCTTCTGCGTGGTTCCCTCCAGCATTTTGGGGGGTGGAGGTGTAATAAAGTCAGTCTCTCCTCTGCTATAGGGATCAGGACGGTTTGCAGCGATGGAAGCCTTCAAGTCTCAAAACAACCTGGCCCAAAGGGAGAAACCCGGTGAGTCACATTCAGGCGTGAGCCCTAAATATTTCCAGAGGGGCTGGCGGGGAAACCGAGCGCTTTGCCGTGGGCTCTGTGCTGTGCTGTGGGGAGGGGGCGGGTGTTCAACCGCCCTGTCAGGGTGGGTGTCATGGGTGAACCCCAGTGGGCGGCTCAGCCCCACCCAGCCGCTCGCTCGTTCCCCTGTGGGATGGGGGAGAAAACTCATGGGTTGAGATAAAGACAGTTCAATAGGGAAAGCAAAAGCCGCGCACAAGCAAAGCAAAACAAGGAATTCCATTCACTACTTCCCATCGGCAGGCAGGTGTTCAGCCATCCCCAGGAAAGCAGGGCTCCATCACGCGTAACGGTTACTTGGGAAGACAAACGCCATCACTCCAAACGTCCCCCCTTCCTTCTTCTTCCCCCAGCTCTATATGCTGAGCATGACGCCATATGGTATGGAATATCCCTTTGGTCAGTTGGGGTCAGCTGTCCCGGCTGTGTCACCTCTCAGCTCCTTGTGCCCCCCCAGCCTGCTCGCTGGTGGTGTGGGGTGAGAAGCAGAAAAGGCCTTGACTCTGTGTAAGCACTGCTCAGCAGTAACGAAAATATCCCTGCGTTATCAACACCGTTTCCAGCACAAATCCAAAACACAGCCCTGTACTATGGAGAAAATTAACTCTATCCCAGCCAAAACCAGCATGAAGCTGCTTATGAAGAAAATGAACTCTATCCCAGCCAAACCCAGTACAGTTGCTTAGCCCGGAATGTAGATAGGACCAAAAACCTGCGCCAAAGATCAGGCTTGAACATAAAATGTTGCACAACACTTCGTACACAGTTTTCCTGGGTGAGAAACCTAACGAGGATGGTAGTGACCACTCGGTGGGACTGGTGTTTTGGTAAGAGATTGGGGGATGAGGGCTGGAAAGGAGCTTTTCTAAAATCTGAACTCGTGGTGGAGTCACAAATGTCATTTGTAATGGGAGCATCACAGCTCCTAGTGAGAAGCTGTGAAGCTGCCGCTTGCTGTTTGATCTGCTGTATGGGGTCACTCGTGGGGCTGGGTTTCTCTTTTCTTTTTAGATGGGGGGCCAGTTTCTGTCACTATCCCAGCCTCTCCCTTCATGCAGAAGCTTGGGTACGGCACCGGTGTCAAAGTCTACTTGATGAAAAGGTACGTGTGAGAGCACAGGCGTGACGCGGAGCTCGGGAACAGGGCTTGGCGTCTTCCCCTAGAATAATATAGGGGATGGAAAGTGATTGAGCTCTGAGCAAGAAAGCGCTGCCATCACCGACCTTCAGATGCTGCCTGCACCCCTTCAAATGGGCACGGAGTCGAGGAAGGGCTGTGGGACTTCCAGCTTTCCCATGTGTGCTGGAGGTATCAGTGCTGGGAAGGAGCCCGTCGTTTTGGGATAACCCCATCAGCCATTCCCTGGCCTGGAATTCAGGCATCTGGGGTCCGTTTCTGGCTCTGCTTTGGCCTGCTGGGCAAGCTGCTTCCCTCCCCAGGCCTCAGCTCCTCCACCTGAAAATGAGAATCGATACAATCTCCATTTCTAAAACACTTGAAAATTCGATGGAGGAGCACTGTATATGGGCGAAGCATTACTGTGCACTTCTGCGGCGTGCACGTTAGCAAACTTTAGTTTATTTTAGCATTGTTCTTTATTAATTCCACAAAATAAAGGCAGACGCTCTCCAGAATAGCTCCTCAGTGAGCTGCGTGAGCTTTAACCGTGGTGCTGCTTACAAACAGAGTGGTTCTGAGACGTATGGGTTTTCCCATGCAGATCTCCCAGAGGTTTGTCTCGCTCCCCTTGGGCTGTGAAGAAAATTGATTCCAAATGCAACAGGAGCCAGCAAAGCATCTATCAGCAGAGACTGAACGAAGAAGCCAAGATCTTGAAAAACCTCCAGCACCCAAACATCGTGGGTAAGTTCCTGGCACAACCTATGTCGCTTAAATTGCAAATCAAGCTGTTGGAGCCGACTCTGGAGCCAGCTGATGGGACACGAGGCTGCTGCTGGGTTTCTCTGCCCTCCCCGGCTCTGGGCTCCTTTCGCACCGCGGGCTGTGGGTTACAGACCTCCCCGTCCGGCTCTGGAAGTCTGGAGCCCCGGGGTGTGATGGCTGGGAGGACGTGTGGGGGGAGGATCACTGCGTGCTTGCCCCGTCCTTACGCTTCGGAGACAGGTTGCTGGGCTGCCTGCGCCTTTGGTCAGGCCCACCACGGTCCTTATTAAATTAATTTAGTCTTACCCTGCGTGGTGGGGACTTGGAAGTGCTCCTGGACTGCTGGGGCAGCACGGTTGGTGGCAGAAGACACCCCTTGGTGCTTCGTTGCCTGTTGATATCGACGTCGGTCGCTGAGAGGTGGCTTTCTGGGTGAGTTACCCGACAGAAACAGTTACGGTGGGACTCCCAAGCGGCTGGTGTGCTGGGGGTGCCCCCAGGAGCCGAGAGGTGCCTCGCTGAGGGCTTCGTGCTGCGGGCCAGCCCCAGCTTATGGCCTTGGGGAAGGGAGAGACCACCGTAACAATGCAGAGGACAGGCAATACTTTAGTTGTAGGGAATAAGACTCTGGATCCCACCCTGATGACACACCTTTATGAGTGACAATTGAGGCTCTGTCAGGCTCTTGGCTCTCAGTGGTAGGAATATTTTGAGAAGCTGCTTTAGTCTGTTTAATTTCTGCTCTTATCTTGTCTAAAATCTCTCCTGCCAGTCAGGACAGCAGCTTTGTTTGACTTTCCTTTTATTTGTGCTTTAAACTATTTCGGTGTGGTCGCTTGTATTAGAAATGCTGCATGCAAGGAACTTTCTTTGTATCCCTAAAATGGCATGTCTTGCTTCTGGCAGGAATTTAAGAGCAAAGATAGTCTCGACCTTTCACACTGCAAACATTTCACTGCTTTTTTGTAAAAGGTGCCATAAATCATTTACAGGATAAGACTTTTGCTATGCCGTTATGCAAGACTTTGCCATTTATAACTCCCCCTGAAGGGTATTGTCTACAGATAGGAGTAAAACGTGGAGGAAGAAAGATTACATGACAGTCCGTATCTGGACTGTCTTAACCTTGTGGAGTGGCCCTTGTGAGATGAGGGCTTGGCTTTCCCAAATGTCCCTCTGCTCTTTGTCTCGCTCCTGCGGCTCCTTATCTTTGCAACTGGAGATGTCGGTCCTGCAGATCTGCTGCTGCTCTCCTCCCTCCTTTCTCCTGGTTCTCTGTCCTGCAAAGATCGGGGTAAACCTCCCTGCCCTGGCAGAGGGTGCATAGGTGACCTGGGAAGCAACGAGGGGGTGTCTGTGGGCTCTCCTGCAGGAGGGAGCTCCTTTACCTCGACACAGCTGGGGCTCGCGCCCCTGCTCGAGGCCGCGCAGGTCTCCACAGACATTCCTGTGGCTTCACCTCGCGGCGTAACGCTGCGAGCCAGGGCCCTCCGGGGTGTGAATTTGTTTGGGGCTGGTTGCAGCCGCTGGGAAAGCACCTGGGTAGCAGCCCCAAATGCTCTGGCTCCATCGGGCCGGCAAGCACGCGGAAATGCTGCTGCCTGCTTTGGCTCTCTAACAAATCAATCTTTGTTGGAAGGTTACCGTGCGTTTACCGAGGCCAATGATGGAAGCATGTGTCTGGCCATGGAGTACGGAGGAGAAAAATCTCTTGGTGACTTAATTGAAGAAAGAAATGCAAAACGGTTGGGCCCTTTCCCTGCTGCCACGATTTTCAAAGTTGCCTTGAGCATGGCGAGGGGGTTGAAGGTATGTTTAACGTTAACCGTAGCTGTTCTGTGTGGAATCGTATACACCGGTGACACTGGAAAAATAAATGAATTTGATGTGTGAGAAGGCCACGCTGGCAGATGGAGAGCAGACGCTGTGATGCTTCATATAAGGCCTTGGTGGTTTTTTTTTTGCTGGGGTGCTGCACAGGCTCAGGTGAAAACTGAGCCCTGAAGCTTGAGATTGAAGTAATATAAAAAGAGATGCGACAGGGTTTTTGTCACGAGTGTCCTGCTGCCCTCCCCTGGGGCTACCTGCTGTCCCTGCTTGCTAGCCGGTGAGGAGGCTGGCTGCTGGCTCCTGCATCCTTATTGCCGTGCCAGAAGCTGCTCTTGGCAGTGAAAATGGTTAGCTGGTGCCCATGGCTGCCAGCTGGTGCTGCTCGTGCCTCCTCTCATCAAGCTGCAGCAGCCGCTGCGCTGAGGTTGCGTTTAGGGGGAAAAAGGGGGGAAATGGAGACTCAGCAGTGCTCTGTCTAAACCGCAGCATGGCTTCTGAGCCTCCCCCCGGCTATGCCAGCGGTCAGGGTGAAGCACAGGCTGCCCCGGCCGTGGCAGTGAGTCCTGCACTGTTGCTGCCGAGGAGGTGCAGCTCTGAGCTCCCGGGATAACGCGGATGTGTGCTTAGCCATCGGCTAATGCCCACGCTTCGCACGCGCTCTCAAGTGCTTGTTGCTAGAGGCGCTTCTCGCAGTCTTTCACTGAAAGGCCACCAAAAGCCTCCAAAACTGGGCTGGGTGGAACAACCTGCCCTGTGTTTTGTACGTGTTACAGATAGGTGTTGGCCAGTCCTCGAGGTTTTAAGGCTAAATACATTAAACATTAAGAAGTTGGAGTTGTCCAAATCTGATGGCTCCTCCTGCCTCTCCATGGCTGTATCTGTAAGCGGGTGTTAACGGCTCCTCTCTGCCTCTTAGTACCTTCACAACGATAAGAAGCTGCTCCACGGAGATATCAAGTCTTCAAACGTGGTCGTTAAAGGTGCCTTTGAAGCCGTCAAGATCTGTGATGTGGGAATGTCCCTGCCCCTGGATGAGAACATGACCGGTAGGTCGGGCAGCCAGGAAGGGGGATGCTTGATGGCTGCCAGAGTTTGGCTCCGGGAGCCCCCCCGTGTCCTCAGAGGGAAGGACTAGCTCGTGGTTTGCACCGTGCCTGGGTGAAGGACATCTCTGGAAGGTCCAGCTTGAATTCTCCAGACCTGTGACGTCTGTCTCGTGCCCTTCCACACTCGTACATTCGCTCCCGTGGGCAGGAGTGCCGTTGTACACGGGATGCTGGATCAGGTCCTGCTGTTGAGGAGATGCTCTTGCCAGAGAGTTAAGTAAACGAATCTTTCTTGTAGGGCTAGAAGGAAGCACGAGCCAAATGCAAGCGTTATAAAGGCTTCATGTAAATGAGAAGCAGATGTCTAATGGCGTCGTGGCTTTGCTGTGAACAGCAGGGATGTGTGCAGGAATGTGTTTGGGTTAATTACAAGAATGCTTTTCTCTGCTGCTTTACGCAGCGCTTGGGCCTGCAACAGCCTCATAATTTATAAAGCTGCTCTATTACATTTTTATTAGTAGCTGTTCCCTTTTATAAGGAGCGAGAGAGCTGGAGGCAGCGCCCCAGCGTAATCTCCTGGAGAGGAGTGTGGTTAAGTATAAGTTTCTGGGCTGGTTGAACAGGAAGAAGTCCTCTCCGCCCAGCCCTGATTTTGGCTTTGCCTCCTCGTAGTCTCGAGGAGACAACAGGCACCCACTGACGGTGAGGAGGCTGGGTCCCCGTCCATGTGGTAGCCAAGGATTAAAGCGCAATAGCCCTCAGAAGCCTTGAAGTGTTGAGGGATTTTGGTGTTCCCTTCTCGTTACAGGCCAGGCTTTGAAGATCAGCCCTGCAAGAGAAAAGTTTTTTGAACAGCTGAGATTTGCTGCCAGCTCGGGAATTTGCTAGGGAGAGTGGGGGGAAATGCACCCTCCTCTTGGGAGCGGTGCCTGTAATCGGGAGAGGGATATAAGGGATCGAGTCAGAGCTGGTGTTTCCTTTATCAGGCTGAGAGCTGATCGCTTCAACTCTCCCAAGGCTAATTAAGATCAAGGAGGCATTAAATTGAACAAAGTGGTGAGAACTTGGTTTGGACTGGAGTAGAGAAAACAGAAGGACTGTGGCTGGCAGGAGGTGGCGGCAGCGGATGGAGCCTCGTGAGCACTGGGGTTGGGCTGGCTTTGTCCCCTGGGGAAGGTGCCCTGTGAGTGCTGTCACCCTGGTCCTGCCTCCCCAGGGGGGCCAAGCTGAGGAAGGGAAGCACCTGGGTAAAATGCAGGTAATTTCTCACTTCTCCATTGCACAGTTAAGCTACAGAGCACAGCTCTGACCTTCAGTTCTTCTCTCCACACTCTGCGTGGCCTCAGACACTCCACTGTGAAATCTCCTCAAGGAGGTTTCTCCGCAGTCCCTAACATGCATTGCTGGGCCTGCGGAAGAGAAGCACGAGCCCCGCTGAGACTGGCACTGCTGCGGAGCAAGTCGCAGGTTACAGGGGATTTGAGATACACGGATGTGAAAGAAAAATAGGTTCAGGCCCCCAGAAGATCCCGCTCTGTGGCTTTAGCACGCCTGAGCTAACTGACAGACTAAATCCGTGCTGTGCTGCGGAGCAAGTTGCAAGTCCCAGCAGACACCCGAGCCATGTTGTTTCCTTCCAGTGAGCGACCCGGACATGTACTACGTCGGCACCGAGCCCTGGAAGCCCAAGGAGGCTCTGCAGGATGACGGCGTGATCACCGACAAAGCCGACATCTTCGCTTTTGGGCTGACTCTCTGGGAAATGATGACCCTCTCCGTGCCCCACCTCAACCTGGGCGATGACCCTGATGACGAAGGTTTGTTTCTGTACCTTGCTGGCGAGCAACTTCTGCTCCTAGAAATGCTTTCCTCGCTCAGTAGGATTGATTTTTACAGCCTGTTTTAGTACCCCCACAATGCTGGGTCTCCCTCGGATGCCATCCGAAGGGCTTGCAAGCATCTGGCTGCGCCTGCTGCATCTCCCAGCCCTGCCTCTCTTCACAGGGAGTTCACTGGGGAGTTCGCTGCAGCACGGAGATGCTCAGCACCACCCCGAGGCCGCTCTGCAGCGGGTGCCTGTCAGCATCCTTCAGGGCTGGGCTGCTTTCAACTTCATTTGGCTTTTTAACTCCAAATGAGAAGTTGATAAATGATGGTAACTAATCATTGTGAACCAGTGCTCTCTGTAAGTGCTCCAGCTGCTTAACAGCTGGAGAGAGCTTCTCAAAATCCAGCTGCTCGTCAGATTCCCATCAGCGCGGTTCGATAGGTTTGAAAGATGTCCCTGAGCCTGACAGCTGCTCCCCCGAGAGCCCCGCAGCGTGCTCGGCCACGCTCCGGCTCCGTCCCACACTTATGCAGTGTAGGAGCAATCTGCGAGGCTGTAGCTGTGTGGTGGATGCTGCTAAGATAACACCAAAATGATGTGGTCAACAGGACAAGGGGGAATGGTTTTAAACTAAAAGCGGGGAGATTCAGACTAGATAGAAGGAAGAAATGTTGTATGCTGAGGGTGGTGAAACCCTGGCCCAGGTTGCCCAGAGAGGTGGTGGATGCCCCATCCCTGGGAACGTTCAAGGTCAGGTTGGACGGGGCTCTGAGCAACCTGATCTAGTTGAAGATGTCCCTGTCCACGGCAGGGGGTTGGGCTAGATGGCCTTTGAAGGTCCCTTCCCACCCAAACCATTCTGTGATGGATGAGGTGCAGCCAAGCCCCACAATCCAAGGGAGCGGAGCAGTTTCCAGCACCCTTCCCAACACCTTTTCCACCTTCTTGTTCAGATGAGTCTTTTGATGAAGACTCCTTTGACGAGGAAGCATATTACGCAGCCCTGGGAACCCGCCCGGCCCTCAACATGGAGGAACTGGGCCCATCCTACCAGTGTGTGATCGACCTCTTTTCTGTCTGCACCAGCGAGGACCCCAAGAAGCGTCCCTCGGCCGCGTGCATCGTTGAAGCCTTGGAGGCAAGTCTGTCTCAGCAGTAAAAGCACTTGAGCGCCTGTGCCATGGAGCTCGGGGACAGCAAAGCTGTCCCTGAGGTCTGCGCCACGGGTGCGGGAGCTCAGGGATTGAACTTAGAAGAGTAAGGCTACTCCTGCAGCATTTATCCTTCTAGTATGTGAAACCTGCTCTGTGTACTTAAAACCACAGCCTAAACTTGTGAAGCACTAACCCCTGGTGTTTGAGGAGATTGCTCTGTGTTGCTCCTAGAGCAATCCCTTCCCACCTGCATTTAAATCCTAAATAAGCTACTTGCTCTGTGCAATAGTTGTGCATTTAGTTGTCATGTTACAGCTGCTTTAAAACCCTTCCCTCGATGTTTGTGTTGAATTAAAAAATTTTTTTTTTTCTTAATCTCGGTGTAAAAGCGGTGCTTTTCTTTTCCTAAGGAGTGTGTGTGTGTCCCTGCCCTGTCACCAAGCTTTGATGAGGGCTCTTGTGTAAAGTATTTGTGTTCCTGAGGAGGCCCCTAGGTAACAGGAGAACATTACCCAGGGAGAGCAGCTGCAAGCTCAAGGAAAAGGTTTCCTGACACAACAGGTTGGCATGATTCTGTGTAACATGGTATAAAAAAAACAGTCTCTGGGGGATTTATTAAAGAAAATCCTGCTGGTTAGGGAAATTCCTGCCCTCAGCTGCCTGGAGATGAAGAGGTTGCAACACAGCTCTCAGCTTCTGTTTTAGCCTCTGCTGCCTTCTCCTGTGAACTCCCCAAATTAGGAGAGCCTTGGAAGCGTTCCCACATCTCTTCTGCGTACAGAAACAAGCTCGAGCAGCAGCATTTCACACGTTTTATTAAGCAGGCAACCCCCGCGACAGCTTCCCCTGCAGCACAACACCGTGAGGGTTCCAGGCCTTACGCTCTGGGGGAAATCCTGCCACGAGTCAGTCGTTTTAAGACACCTCATACTCTGCATAAATTTAGCAACTGCTTGTGCTAAGGCTTCTGCCCTGCCTTCTACAGCGCACACGCTGGAGAGAGCTCAGAATTACATACCCACCCATCAGGGAGAAAACAGCCATCTTTATATTAATTACACCTTTTAAAGAAATTAAGTTACTTGCAATAAAATTTAGTTTCAGAAGAAACAAACCTACCTGAAATCCAAGCAAGGTTCCACAGCATACACTAAAACATAACACAACTCTGTACACAAAGTGACACATTCTCCCCCAGCTTGCTCACAAGGGGAGGTAGGAAAACAGCGTTTAGCCAGGTAACAATGCTTAAGTGTCAATTAAAACATCAAATTATTTTAGATGATTTAAACAAACCTCAACTTGTAATAATCAAGTCAAAATCAGTTGTTATAAATAAAATTGTAAACAAGGAAGTTAGGGGTTTGGCAGTATTTCGTTGCAAACAACTTGCCATCCGGCGTCGGGTCGGAGAAGGCGATTTCGTCGGTACTCAGGTAGCAGCCGTACATGAAGGTGCTCCTGAAAGAGGGAGCAGAGCTATCAGCGCGCCGCGACCAGCCGGCTGCTTTATCCCACTCCTAAAACACACCACAGGGGGGTTTCCCCCCCCGCTGTTATTTCTTCTGTCGCTTTGCTTTCAAACCAGAGAAGATCGTTGCGAGACGCTAGTTTGCCCTCTTGGATTTTGGCGTAATCAAGAAGCATTTTAAAATTAGCAAGAAGGATAATGTAAGACCGAATATGGCATAAACCCCCCAAATACGGTTTTACATGGAAACCCAGAGGTTTCAGTTAAATATCTTGGAGCAGTTCCCGAGTGATGTCCACCACGGCAGTGCCAGGACTCCCGTGGGCACCCACGGGTCACCCAGCTCCAGCTGGCTCGCGCAGCCCGTGGGTTTGGAAGGCGTCACGGAGGTAGCACATCAAACGCTAACCACAGGAGGGAGTAGAGACTGAGCACTGGCTGATGAATTTTCAGAATACTGAGCTCCAGATACAATCACATATGATTACAAATCTATAAAAATATATACATATGTACTCATATACTTTATATGTCTGTATTTGATACACATACAGCGAGCAGGTATGACACAAGAGACATGCTACTACAGGCTGATGGACCACCAAGCTCCCCCTCAAGGCAGTCCATATTAACAGACGAGGGGAAGATTTTAAGTCTTCCTCCCAGTTTGGTCCGAGCTTGAAAAGCTCAGAATTTCCTGCCTGGAAAACTCAAGTGTTTGGGCCCCATCAACTTGTCCAGTCAAAAAAAAGAAAAAAAACAAAACAAAACAATATTTTTTCCCCAACAAGCATAGTTTCTCTTGGAAAATCCAGTCTGTGTAGCTGTGTGTTATACCCAGCAGTTAGCATCTTGGCCCACACTTGTATCATATTTTAAATAAAAATATTACGTAAATATTAGATATACTCAGAATATCTGTCCACTTGATATCCTTCCACTATGAAGCAGGGATTTCAGACTTGCTTAGTGCTACAAATTTATCCCTTTCATAAGTTCCTTCTAAACACTTTTTGCTGCCATCATTGTTTCTCCCCCCAGGAATAAACCCCAGCTGGGATCCCAGCTCCCCGCTGCCCTCCGGCCGCTCCCTACCTGACCACGTCCACCATGCGACGGGCGATGCCCTTCCCGCGCCTCAGGCCGAACACCCAGATCCTGCTGACGCCGCAGACGGCGGGCTCCGGCTCGGTGGAGCAGCGCCAAGCCCGGTGGTGCTGCAGGGCATCCCGGCCAGGGGACGGCACAGCTCCTGGCTCAGACAGCACCCGGAAAGCCTGCAGGGATGAGAAGAGGCATCCAACTGCTCCTTCCCGACGGGATGCAGAGCCACGGACCTTCCCGTGCTCCCAGCCTTGCCTTCTGCTGTCTCTTACAGGGCAGACCACCACAGAAACCCGCACCCAAACCAGGGTCAGAGGGAAGCTCGCCGCAGTATCAGCTGCGCAAACTCAGCTAACTCCTGCCAGCAACATCTCACCCTGACAAAAGCACAAGCTTTTCCTCAGTTTCTTTCGTTTGCTGGTTTTTTGGGTGGGTTTTTTGTTTGTTTTTTATTTCCTTAGTTTTATTTTCCCCCCTCTTGTGCTAAGCCAGGATTTCCAATACACAGGCTTACGCGAAGAGCCCCAGTTATTAGCCTGCAACTTCACCTCCTCCCTATAAAATTAATAACACGTACCTGCTTGATTGACTCAGCCACTAAGCAGCCAACAATCATCTTCTCGTTGGACACAAACATGTACATTTTAGTCTTGGCTGGGCAGCTCAAAGAAACTTGCTTAAATCCCAATTCATTATCTACAATTTCTCGCACATCTTCTGCCTAAGAAAAAAACGGAAAGGTGTGTTAGGAACTAAGACGTGCATTCTTTGGTGTGAAAGCTGTCAGAAAGGGGACTCGTTCCCCCAAATAAGCCTGTGCTTACACAAGATCAGGCTCTGTGTAGAGAACATTAAAGAACAGGCTCCGACTCATGCCTTTATCCCTCTACACGTCTTGCAGAGTGCACCTGCCTCTCACCCCCATCCTTGGGATGGAAAGGATCGGGTTATGTTGGTCATTTAAGAACAAGAGCTTCAGCGCGGGGAGCAGGGTTAGGATGTATCAGGGTGGGCGTCCACAGCAACCCGGATTGCTGCAACAACCCCACTCAGCTCTCCTGTTTGCCCCGTGCGCTGGCAAGTGATGTACGATCATGCACTGAGGTAGTTCTGGGAGCTGAGCCAGCAGAAAGCTAATCTACAATATAAACCCCAGAATAAACAAACATGTACCTTCTTGACGGCATATTTTGGGTCATTTGGAAGAATCAGTACGATTTTCCCATCCCAGAACTCTGCCACAACCCGTTCTTTCTTCCAACCCTGCCACAGAAGGGTGGGGGGGAAAAACCCAAACAAACAAGTTAGTGGTTTAGCAAGAGAGAGGAAGTGATTCAGTGAAGACTCTGGCAGATGAAGCTGTAATCTGAACCACTTCAGCTTTCAGGAATAAAATCAAGTCACACTCACCAAACTGATGAAGGCAGACAGTTGCTGGAACTGCCTAATTTACACTTTAACCTCCCCTCTGGATGACAAAACATCTGCCTGCAGCTGTCTCGACTCTGTACCTGGATATCGCACACCGCTTCCCCCCCCTCTTCTTCAGCTGAGCTACGAGCACAGCCATCGCCTTACCACGTATCTGAGTCCTTCGAGGAACCTCTCGTGGTGCTGGATGTGCTGGGCTTCATCCTCCGGGCTGGCAGCCGTGTAGATCATGCCGCACGACTTGCAAACTACAGCACCAAAATGCTTCTGACCGGCATCCTAGTGAGAAACAGAGCCAGCTAAGTGCTCTGAAGCTGTTCAAAACCACATTCAATTTAAGGAATGAGGTTAAGAATTGGTTCTAGTAACAATCATCAAAGATGGAAGTATTCATTTTCATTTGAATTTCTGAAGAGGAGGACAAGCTTTTGCTTATTTGCAGAGTATTTAGAAGTACACGGTATTAAATTATCCAGGGAACGCAATGAATACATTATTTGGAATGAGCCTTGAAATAGATCAGCAGCATCCTCACTGAGGAAACAATGTGAAAGAGCACCACAAAAAAAACAAAGGAAAACTCTGTATAGTCTTTTCATCAGTTATCTAAAAATAACCTCATTTTTATCTCTGTCAGTACACAGGGAGGGGAAGAGAGGGAACCGAATGCCAGTTGTGCAAGCAAACAGCAGATTGCTCTCTAAGTAGCGAGGGGAAGTCAAGCCTAGTTTGTTAAAGACTCATCTTATTTCCCTGTACTGGGTGCTACTGCAGCAGCTGCTTTCCCTTCCCCACGTCCCCGTTTGGGCTTCCCCCCATGTCACAGCACCCACAGTCCGTCCCTCGTGGGCCCAGCAGTTAGACACGCAGCCGAGCTGTGCCAGGCAGGGTTGGAGCTCGCGGCTCGCCAGCCGGCCGCGCTCAGGGCAGCGATGACTGCTGAGTGCACGCCGCTGCTTTCCTCTCAGCGCAGGCACTCATCTGGGTTTCTCCCTTCCAGGGGGACCAGTTTTCAAAACACTCAAAAATTTGTATCTGTGAGGTCTCAAATTTGACAGAAATCATCCAAATGACTCAAAAGGTGCTAGAAAGGGCAAATCAGCAGACAAGAATGATCACATAAGCCGTGCTTCCTGAGGGAACAGCCTTGAAAACATCTGCATGTCACCAAGTGAGAACAAACGGTTTACTAAAAAATTACTCATCGCTAAGGGCGTATTTTCTGGAAACGCATACACGTGATCGCTACGTGACACACAAGCCTCAGTAACACCGTTCGGCCTCCTCCTGCTCCAAAATCAGTACTCCACACTGAAGAGCAACAGCAGGAAGGCAGACGTGGAGCTACCAAAGAGGCACCCGCTTGTTAATAGAGCGAGCTCCGTTCGGGCTCAGCTCTCGGTCGCGCCTTCCTGCTCCCGTGCCGACCTGGCTGCCCCCGGGCGTCCCTGGCTGTTTGCCGCTGTGGTTGCAGTGCTGTGCTGACTCTGCTCGCGCAGCGGGCCAGGAAGCCGTGGGAAAGGAAAATTATCCAGCCAAATTCACTCCTATAGCATCCATACAGGCTTGGCTGAGCTTCCTTTTGTTTTTTTTTTAAATATTATGTTCCATAAATCTCTTTTGAATTCTAAAACATAATAAAGCGCTAGTCCCAGGGAAACCGTAACAACCTATTTCCTAGCTACTACCCTGTCCTAGTCTAGTGCTAAATATGTTAATCACTGCCCTGTTACGGTCATTGCAGTGTGGTTGGTTTGAGGTTTACACGTAAGGAAATCTACTGATCGGTTAGCCTCAGGACGTATTTCTTGTTTCCTCACCACCAAGTCACCCAGCATGCCCCGAGGGGAACCTTACAATGATCATCTGATCTCCGGAGCGCTTGCAGAGCTCTTTCGCCTTCTTGCTTTTCTGCGAGGTGTGAGATGTTTTTGCAGGTGGGCTGGACCCAAACGGAGAAGTCAGTTCATCCAGTGGGGCCTGCGTCCTGAAAATCATTTCAGAGAGATGAAAATTAGTCACTGCAAACAAAAGTTAACATTACATGTCGGATACCAGGGCAGGGTAGTGACTCTTATTACAAACACCCCAAACTAAGCCAAGTACAGCAAAGCTTGTGACAGCTGTGGTACCAGCTCCTCTGGGGGAGGGAGGGAAGGAGAGGGGCTCTAGGAAGAGCTACAATTGCATCAGAAGTTAAATAACTCTTGATTAAGCACTTCTCCCACTTCCACAGCCATTGTATTTCCAGGATATTGGAAATTCAGCAGCTCCTTCAACAGTCAAAGGGACACACAACAAACTGAGAAGCAGAGGGCCAGGTCTGTGAAGTATGGGAACTGCGGGTGAAGAAATAGGTGCCCAAGTCCAGCAGCTCCCTCCACAAACTGCTGCTTACGTGCATCTAGACATCCAAAACACGCCCACGCAGGCTCAGAGTTTTGCGGCAGCAAGCTGCTCAGCTCTGGCAATCTTGCACCTGAGTCTAACTGGGATCCAAAAAACTCAAAGTCTCCCCTAAACAGTCCCACAGACATGCTCCTAGCTCGTGCATAAAATTATAACTGTGATTGCACACCTAAAACATGTCTACCTTCCCATGGGTTGAGGAGCCCTGAGGGTTTGTGAAGTCCCCAGCGGATCAAACAGCTCCGGGAGATGAACACAGGGAGATGTGGCTATGGATACCTGGGAACGTCAGCACAGCTAGCAGAGGGAGCACGTGCCTCGCTGCGTGACCACACTGCAAGCCACAGTACCACCGCTTGGTCCCAGCAGCTCAGGGACTTCTGGACAGTGTGATATGAGGCAAGGATAAGGGTCCTACCCTGCCAGACTCAGCAAGGGAAGTAGCATCACCTGAAATCATCTTACAAAGCTTTAAGTGTTCCCGTTTTGCGAGGAAAGCTGACTATAAAGTGCACACCACATCAGCACCACTCTCCCCTCAAGGGGAAAAAAAAAAGGAAGAAAGTGAAAAATTGAACTCCAATAACCTAGGAAGCATTTCACCTAGGTTTTGATCAAGGTGTACAGGAACTTGGGACAAGGTTTTGGCCAAGACCCACCATAGCTTGGTCTCAAGCCCACATTCTGTCTACCCCCGGGGTCCCAAGACTGCTTCCCCACTCAGTTGCTGCTTCACCACCACAAGTCCCAGCCCCTCACACCAACACCACCTTCAGACCAGGGGATCGGCAGCATCTCGGGAAAAGCCCTTGGTGCTGGGCTTCTAGCAGGCCGTCTAGCGGGGACAGCTTCCCAAAGAGGGGAGCAGACTGAAGCAAGGCCAAGAGGAATTCTTCATATTCGGATCCAGACATGGAGGCTTTATATGAATTTTTAACTTCACAACGTGGGCTTCAGCTACAGGGAAGCACATTGCTAGGGGTGTTAATAATTGCAGTTTTTCTAACCTACCTTTAGACTTCTGTCTGTAAGGTGGCATTTCTCAAGCAATCTTAAAGTGGGAAATTGTAACTATTGTGCAGTGAACCTTAACATGGAAATAATTTAGAGATACACCAAACAATTTTATAGATTTGGATACTAAGAAGACTTTCCAAAGCAGAGACTTCATGTAGGAAAAGCTTGTGCTCATCAGCTTCCCAAGAGACAACTGCAAATCCAAGACTGATTTTCAGTTAATCACAAACACCAGGATTTCCACACATCCCAGGGTTCCACTTGCACCACGGAAGGTATTTGAAAAGCCACATGAGGAAGCAAAGCAAATACTGCAATCAGATCTCTCTTTCAACACTTCTGTGGCAGGGGACTACAGTAGCGCGACAAGTCTTGGAAGGTTTATTTTGGCTCTTTTAGGAGCAACTTTAAGTGTTTTTTTTTTTTTATGGTCACGACAAACTCGGCTAAGAATGTTTTTATTGTTAACAAAATGTATCAAGAAGTTGATTCAATATGGGAGAGGGATTAGTAGCTCTGGTTATTGCGTGGGAAAACAAGTCTTCTTCCACTAGAGGTCTACAAGTACAGCAGCAAATTAATTGAAGAAATAAGCTAATCAGAAGCACAGGTAGTACAATTACATCCTACAATTAAAGAGCCCCAGTGCCTGCAAGTAATTTAGCAATATCATGCTTTTTACAGAATCAAAAAGGAAGCTTCATGTGCTTGTGCTTTATTTCCATCACACTAAATATCAAATATCACCCAACAGACTTACAAAATACCCACTCAGGTGAGCACGGGAAAGTGGAGGAGAAGCAGGTGCTTCTGGTAATTCTTTTTCACCCCTTTTTATTAGAACTTTGTCTTGTCTGCAGCACCTACATCAAAAGGCAAAACTTCTGAGCATGCTGCTACCTAGTGCTGCTGCACTAAAATTTCTCAGGTTAAAAACAAGCAACGCAAAACACACCTGACCAGTGCGGTTACTGATCTTTGCATTTCAAATGATTTCTGTATCGCACTCAGATACTTCCCAGAGTGCTAACGTTGGCCAGTGTTAGCCACAGCACTGCGATAGTTACAAAAGCACATCACAGGAAGAGTTACTATGGAAAAGCAATGAACCTGACGGCAGAGAGAGATCAGTTTGACGCTACATTTAAAGAACATGGGTATTCTGTAACACCAGCACAAGGCAGGTAAACAAGCCTTTTTGAATCTTTAGCTCCGTACAACTTTAATAAGCCAGTGCCTTCCCAAGAAGTGAGTCATTTCAACAGTTTAAAAATTAATACTGTAGGCTTAACTGGTACTTTACAAGGGGTCAAGTGTGACAGAGACAGAGAGGCTGCCAATTCCCGCAAGAGCCACAGACTGGCCTGAGCAGAGTTACCGACCTGCCCCGTCAGCCTTTCCAGCTGGAAACAACAAGGGACCCGCAGTTTAACTGGCCTGGTTAAACACAGAGTCGAATTTTCACACGCTGTAGCTGATGTACACAAACTTAACTCAAAAGGTTGCTTGCCACACAGAATCGCTTCCATCGTGGCAAGACTGCCCACACCAGAGGCATCGCTGCCATACCGGCTGGTGATGTAGGCGGACTAAAACTCATGGGCATGCATTATGTTTGTTGTCTACACTGCAGACTAAAAGGTATATACAGAAAGCCATACCATTTATTAGATTCTAGTGAGGGACAGCAATGCCTGCCTGCGCATTGTACGGCCAGCAACGTTATACTGTGCCTCTGCACTTGCCAAACTGAGTAAAGACAAGTCGTTTTGACAACTCCGGCACCAACTCAAACTCACAGTTAGTGCTGACGAGGCTCTCTGGCTCATGAGAGGTGCAGGTCCCTGACGAACAGCCAGAACATAAAGACTGAAAGTTACTGCTCATTATGGACGCTCCAGGTACAGAGAGAGAGGACACACAGAAGTAGTATAAATAAATAAAACCCCCTCTACATGGCTCAAACACCACCAAGGCTGGGCCATTCTCAGTGATGAATATATCCTGAAACAGCCCCCCTTGCTCTAATGATTTTATCTTAGCAACAGCTAAAAGAAAACTATTATTTCCTTTTTAGTTAAAAAAATAATCAGCTCAATAATACGTACAAATTCACAAGTAAAATGTACTAGAGACAGTAAGCAAGCGTGTATTTCCTTATTCACAGGCTAGTATCCCCCTAAACCAACACAACCTCCATCTTTCATCTTCCCTTTAAAAGAAAAAAAAAAAAAGCCAACCCAATAAAACCCCCAGACTCCCAAACCTTACAAGGATTGGGAGAAAGCTAAGCTATTGTTTTTAGAATTAGTATCATTTTTTTAAAAAGTAATGATTCTGCAGATATGACACTTCTGATCATTCTTGGAAGGACTTAGCAAAGATTAGCCTACCTTTTCTTGCTGGTGGGGGGTGCACTGAATATGGGGTAGACAACAGCATTTGAAGGAGATGCTGGAAAAGACGAGTGAAGTTAT
Source organism: Fulmarus glacialis (assembly GCF_000690835.1). Taxonomy (NCBI): domain Eukaryota; kingdom Metazoa; phylum Chordata; class Aves; order Procellariiformes; family Procellariidae; genus Fulmarus; species Fulmarus glacialis. The sequence goes on along the minus strand of NW_009194775.1, from coordinate 9,866 downwards.
TGTGGTTTAGAATCCTTTTTAGTTGCAGAGCATGTCAATACATGGAAACAGAAATTCAAACACCAATGAGACTTCAAAATGACACACAACGGTGAAATTGAACTCTATAGACAAGAGCTTATAAGAGCAGCGGGAAGCTGTTGATGCTGCAGGATATAAAGGTTATGTTCATGAGTGGTATCCAGCCATAATTACCTTCAGTCCACTTAATTGATCAGGCTATCTCATACTTTCCCCTCTCACATTGGAATTATAAAGCAGAAATCTCTGTTGCAGTAATTTAGTGTTTCCTTGGCTATTAATGAGGAGTGTTAATCAAGCACAGGTTTCTCCATTTTCTGTTATTTTGGCTGAGGAAGCCTGAACCTATAGCTTCTTCACCCTACAGAAGCTGGGAAATGATGGGCTCAGCACTAGGTTACAGCACACAAGCTGCAAGTTTTAGGATAACTTAGCAAAGACTTTGGTAAGTAAAACCAAGCAAATTATTAGTTAAGAATATGTTTTTCCTCAACTGTAAAAAGTTTAGGAAGCTGCAAGTTTTAGGATAACTTAGCAAAAACTTTGGTAAGTAAAACCAATACTAGACTGCTTTATGCTCTTATATTTTGACTGCATTCACAAATAGACAGAGACTTCTTAGGAATTACAGAAACAGAGTAAAGTACATAAGCAGAAGAGGGGCCCTAACAGCCTCCAAAACACATACCATGAAGATGAACTGGTTGTTTCTATCGAAACAGAGTACATAAGCAGAAGAGGGGCCCTAACAGCTCCAAAACACATACCATGAAGATGAACCGGTTGTTTCTACGAAACAGGACACAATAAAAAAAGTCTCTTGTTAATATCAGTAGTGGAAAAGATCGTGAGGAGTCATGAAGACGACACTAATAAACAATAAAAAGCCTATGGCTTCCTAGAAATGCAGGATCTTAGAGGGCCTACATAAGCAGAAGAGGGGCCCTAACAGCTCCAAAACACATACCATGAAGATGAACCGGTTGTTTCTACGAAACAGGACACAATAAAAAAAGTCTCTTGTTAATATCAGTAGTGGAAAAGATCGTGAGGAGTCATGAAGACGACACTAATAAACAATAAAAAGCCTATGGCTTCCTAGAAATGCAGGATCTTAGAGGGCCAAGACACTTCTTGGGAAAGGCCCCAGCAGGCAAATAATGTCAGGCAATCTTTGGGAATGTGATGGCAACAGCTTTATAAACAGGTGGAAAACACAGCAATGGGAGTTTTTATACAGAGCTGGAGATCGCAGAAAGTGGCTGGCAGCACAGAGCGTGCCACTCCTCAGGACAAGAAGAGGAGGCATAGCAGAGAAAGGGTGACCTTCAAGAAAACAGACTTCTCTAAGTTCCAAAAACAGATAAATAAGTTCCCGTGTGAAGCAAGACTAAAGGGGAGGGGGGGAAAGCTCAGGAGTGCTGGCAATTTCTTCAATAAACAGATTAAGACCAGATGTGGCAGAAAGAAGTGGAGGAAGCCACTCCTCAGGACAAGAAGAGGAGGCATAGCAGAGAAAGGGTGACCTTCAAGAAAACAGACTTCTCTAAGTTCCAAAAACAGATAAATAAGTTCCCGTGTGAAGCAAGACTAAAGGGGAGGGGGGGAAAGCTCAGGAGTGCTGGCAATTTCTTCAATAAACAGATTAAGACCAGATGTGGCAAAAAGAAGTGGAGGAAAAAGACAAACACGGCTAAATCATGACTTTTTCTCTCACTGGAAACTCAAGGAATCGCAATGGGAACAGAAACCAGGGCAAAGCAGAGCAGCAACATGAAGGACTGAAAGCAGAAATCCCAAATTGCAAAATGAGCTCTCCCTGGGAAGGCCAAAGGACCAGGAAAGCATCCTGTAACAGCAAGGGGAAAACCCAGAAGGTCCAGCTACCAAAAGAGAAGGAAACACTAAAACCAGATGACAAAACATTTAGTGCCTTTTTATTCCAGTCATCAGTAAAAGAATTAGTTGCGATGAGATCATTAGCACAATTAAGAAACAAAAGAGAGATGAACTTCCACAGCTGGGGAGAGGTGTAAAGAGAACTCTCAGATAAATTAGACGTTTTCAGAGTAGCGAGGATTGAATTAACCCAGGGCTGCTGAGGCTAGAATAGCAAACGCTGCCTATTTTTAAAAGGGAAAAATGGAGAAACCAGGAAATTAGGATAAAATAACATGACCTCAACTTCTGCAAACATACTGGCACATGTTAGTACATACTTGGAAGATGAGGCAGCAGGTAGAGGTCAACACATTATTTTGCCTTAATAAAATAATATTTAAGCAACATATTTTCTTTTTATTATCACTTGTTATTCCAAAGAGGGAAAATAATACACATCTTAAAATTAATATATAACTTCTGAAAATTCCCTTGCATTAGTAGGGAAATACGGTCTCTGTAAACCAACCATAAGAAAAGCGGCGAAGTTGACTGGAGGAGGGGCGGAAATCATATTCAAATAATTACTGTTGATAATTCACTGCTGAAACAAAAAGTATAGAGTGGAGTTTCCTCGGTGGCCGTCAGGAGTAAACAATAATACATGCTTATAACTTTGTAGAAAACAGCTAGCACATTCAGGCATTTAAGAGTTTAATTTAAAAAGCCTTCTTGCATTGAAAACAGTCAGAAAGAAATAAACTGAAGTAAGGATAAGGGGAACCACTACACTTAACAACAAGCTGGGGCAAAACAAGAGATAGGGATCAATCCTCTGGGCAGCAGCTGCGTGTAAAACACTTGGGTTACCACCATCTACCTCAAACGAAAGGCATCTCACAAACACAAAATTTCCAGTTCACTGCATGTGAAAAGTATGAATTACTCCCTTCCTGCTAATTAATGCTGGTAGGGCTCAGGTGCAGTTCTGTTTGGGAGTACCATACCAGCAAAGACATGGCTTAGTCTGGAGAAAACAAATAAATGAAAAAGTCAGATGCCTAAAAATCAAGATTTAAAAAGGAAAGCTGAAAGAATCAGGGTAACAGTCCAGGGAGAAAAGAATGGGGAAAAACCTAGTAACAGGATTCAAATACAGCAATTTCCTAATCTTACTGGGAATGGGCTATGTAGTAAAGCAAAGAGGAAACACAGGTTAGACATCAGGATGAAAACAATTTACACACTGCTTAACATTAAAACAGATTTGTCAGGGAGATAGCAGAATCTCCATCATTACTGTCCAGCTTATTAAAACACTAAACGATAGGACAAGATGGGAATTGAGCAGAGTGGATCCTGCTGGGGAAAAGCAGGTAACCTAAGGGATTTTCACAGTTTCTTCTGCCTCATTTTGCTACACCAAGGCCAAGATATGTATAATCCAACCTACCTCGCTTATTCACCTTATGCGGAGATTGGCTTGAAAGAATAATGCAATCATCTGACTCGCAGGTTGTAGACGAACTGATTTCATCAACATCCTATAAATTAAGACAATTTTTTTAGGGCAAAGAGAAAACTCTCCAGTTGATTAAGTTCTCAGACAGCAGCTACAGAATCACATACAGTTCAAGTGACCTTCACAACGAGCATTAATTGATATTATGAAGTGTTACCAACGGCTGTATTTTCCAATAACAAAACATGGTCTTAGCAGACTATCTGTCTCACCGTTATTAAAGTTACACCTGAATGCTGAATTTGAAAATGTTGCTGAAAATGTTGCACCCCTGTACTGAGGAAAAATTCATTTCCTGCAGGTTACTCACAGCCCGAAGGAGTACCATCGACATTTCTCATCTGCCTGCCTTTGACTACTCTAAGACCAAGATGTTGACAAACAATTATCATGTTTTTTTGATTCTCAACACCTACTTACGCCCCTGCTTTTGTTTTAGTGCAGGATGTGTTGTTTGTTTGTTTGGGTTTTTTTCTTTTAAGTAAAACTTAGCTGTAGAGGTTTGTATTATTTCTTCACCTTCGCATTTCTGGGACTCTGCTTCATTCTCTGTCTACAACTATGCATCTTCACAGCTTTTGGAAGCCTCTCGCAAACATTCTGTAAAAATGAAAGTTTGCCAAACTGATTTTTGCCTTGAACTCTGCTCTTTTTGTACATGACAGTGTATTATTTACCACCTCATCAGGAACCCTAGACAGCCATCAGGTAAAGCAACCGGCTCTCGCAGAATCGGAGACTAGATGGAAGCCCAGACTTGGCCTCTATTCAGTTTGCAGTAACAAAATCACTAACTTCCCTTTCAAACACTCCATGCTTCTGGTTAACCTCTGAGAAATAGTCTGCAAACACAAAAAATTGCCATCACAGCAGAATCAAATGCTTTCATTTTTTTTTCACTGCACGTGCAAAATGAGATTGCACAAGCTAACATTTGTGTTTTATTAATGCTGCATTGTAAAAACATATTGACAATCAAATCAGGAATGTGAGAGATACTAAAACAGTGCAGGTGAACAAAGGAGGCAATAAACTGTCCTTTATTGAACCAACACAGGAATATAAAACACATTAGCCCTATAAAAACAGCTTCCCATCTTGTTCACTGCTTCCTTTCAATGCCCAGTATAAAATACTACGGTAGTATTCCAGTGGCTTTTCCTACTTTCCTACATTTTAGATGCCAGAATGCAACAGCAAAATATGACATTAAGTGTAATGAAATAGTTTGCAAACCTGTTCCAAATTTGTATTTTACTGCTGCACTCATTCCATTGCCACCCTTACCTTTCACACCTAAGCCCCAAGTTAGAAAACAAAATCCATGTCCCAAGCTAAACAATTCTCTAGGAAATTATAAAATTAAAAGCGAGGTCTGGCAAGCATTACTAACGGGTTGGGAATAAGCGAGCCTCATTGCAAAGTTTAACCATTCCAGCACTGCTAAACATATTTGCACAAGAATCAAATGCATGTTTTTAAAAAAAAAAAAAAAAAAAAAAAAAAAAAAAGCCCAAAACAACACTTTTCTATCACCAGGAGTATTCACTGTTAAGGTAGCAACAGATAAAAATTGCTTATACCTCTTCAGTGATATACAAAAAGGTTATAGTTCTTCAAACAGAGACCAGCTCAGAAAACTCACTGTTGGTTTGTTAAAGCACGAGAAACGGGGGCTTAGTCTCACTTCCTTGCAGAAGGGAGTTGCAGAACGAACACACATAGTTCC
>NW_009194775.1:0-4682 GCF_000690835.1 Fulmarus glacialis | reverse complement strand
CCTGCTGAGAAAATAATCAATAAAAAGATAACCCCAGACCAAAGGCTGCTAGCACTGCTTGAATTACAGCACAGGCTGTAGCAGCAAGCAAGATCTTGTAACCCAGGAGAAATCTCTAAATAAAGACACTCTAGAAACAATTTTGCTTTGTCTGTCCCATTACTTCACTGGCTGAGAAGCGCAAGGCTGGGGAAAAACAGGAAAGACTTCAAGGAGCGCAGCAGCAGAACTCTTGAGAAGCACCTCCTTCCTCCAGCTTCGACCAGGTAACATTTTCCAGACAGACACATTATCTAGGGAGAACGCCCAGGCTGCGGGCCCATGACCTCCCACAAAACTCAGCAAGGTCAGACTTGGCATTTGTTATATTTATTAAAACAGGGAAAAAAAAGAAAAAAAAAAAGAAAAGACACTTAAAAACTTCTTCTTCAGTTTTGCCCTTTATCATGGGGAAAACAAAAAAAGATACATATAATCTTTTGCAAAAACATCATGCAGAAAACTTTCCTTTCAGCTGTCACAAATGGAATATTTCACTGCAACACAGAGCTAGCAACAGACGGGGGTGCTGACAAGAACTTCCTGAAAGCTTACCGCAGTTTCACGCCTTCATAAGGAAGGATTAAATCTGTCGCAGGTTTCCTAGGCAAAATCCACTAACACATCTAAATAAACACCCTACGTCCGAATAACTGGAGCATTTGTTACTTCCAGCTTGCTCGGCAAGCTCTGTGCGTGTCACCTCATCACCCCGCAGTCCTGGTGACACCTCTACTTACCAGGTTCTCTGCATCGCTGTCTCCTGCGGCTGCAGACTTGGAAGTACAAATCGGACCAGAGGCGCTTCCGCCGTTCTGCGGAGATGTTTTTGCTTCACGTGCCGCATCTCTCTCTTGATTTGCACAGCTTGTAAAGTCCTCCCTGTTTTCATTTTCCTTCTTCTGAGGCACAGAAATACTTCCCAATACACCACCTGCCTCAAGAATTTCGTTTCTATCAGCTGAATTAGACTTTGTAGTTGGCGGTGGTCCGGGCTGATGGTTTTCTTGCAGAGATTTGGGGAGACCCTGGAGAGACTTAGTGTCTACAACTGGTTTTTTAGAGTGCGATTTCTTCCTGGCGGAAAAGAACGCTGCTCCCAACTGGAGTTTAAGGGCTGGTTTAACTGTCATGCTTAGGACTCTGAAGGGTGAATCCATCTTCTTTTTAATTAGGCAATTCACATTCTCTTTCTCCACACTGGCTTTTCCCGCTGGTGTCTCTCCCTTTGCCTTCTTAAGTGTTTTGGGGACGGTTTTGCCATGCTTGGAGTTGGCTGCGTGCTTGGTTGGCTTTGAGCTTGTATTCCTGCTCAAGTTCACGTTCATCTTCTCAGTCCTGCTGGCAACTGGGAGATTTTCATCCCTGTGCCTCTCACCCAAAGAGAGGTTCTCGTTCAGTCGTTTCCTCTCAAGAGGAGTAAGGTATCGCTTTTCCTTGCTATAAAAAGACACCGCAGGCACAAGGGGCTTGTACGAGGAAGCAGTCTCTGGGGATAATTTCCTTGAGGACTCCCTCTGTGCAGATGTGGGAACACTGGCTGCCTGGAGGGGTGAAATATCCAGCCTCCTCGACAGCGCTGGCTTCACCGGGACAGCCTCATTTTCTTTCATCTCATCGCTGGAGCTTGACGACCATTGTATTTGAGAAGCAAACCAATTATTTCTCGATTTTTTGAGTGGAGACAGACCTTCGGCAAAGCCTATAATCATTTTTTTCACAGGAGTCTCAAAGGCTAAGGATGAACTGTAAAAATAATTACGGAGCAAAACATCACATATACTACTGAAAGTTTTCTAATTATTGTTTTACTTAAATAACACTTAATTTTCACTCAGCCTAGTTGCCTGTACTGATATATGCCCTGTAAAAATATAAATATCAAATATCAAAACATAATATATAAATACCAAAAGGCCTAAGACTGTCTTCACCATTCTCCACGTTTTGTTTTTTTTTTTTTAAATAACAAATCTATTTTCCTGCCTGAACTTGTTAAAGTACCTGGGAACAACAGTCATTCTGCTTTCTGGAATGCTGCTGACAGGATTAGCGCTATTCATGATTAAGGAGGGGAAAAAATATTTTATTTGTTTCAGGGCAACTCTGTCAACTCAGATTTGTGCCTCTGAAAAAGCTTGTGCATCCCCCACCCCCGTATAATAAAGCTGGGGGGGATCTCACAACATTTTACAACAGTTTCTGAAAGGCACGCACTGAAATCTCACTCTGACAGCTATTTCAGAATCTAAAACCTCATCAGCAAATCATTAATAGCTTCTGAACCTGCTGCCCAAAAGGAGATAATACATCTATATGAAGGATACGTTTGGCCATTCCTGGTTGTAACATATTTGGCGCACAACATAGCGAGGTGTTTCCTCAGCGAGTATTTACACCCTATCTCAGGAATTTGTCCTTCCAGAAATCAAAACTTCACTCTTGGTCTCCCTCCCGACCCCAGAAATATTTTTGTGGGGGAAGGACAGGACAAGCATGAGAAAAATCTATTCAGCTGGTAGAGTTACGAAAGAATGAGAAACAAGCTATTCTTTTGGATTTAAAGCCCAGCTTTTTGTTCATGGCCAGTGGCTTCTCCTCCACTAGATTTACGGGGAAAAAAAATCTATACTTTTTTTAGGTATACATAACAAAGGAACTATTTTTCTATTAACACTAGAAGACTATTCAGGTAATTTGTGCAGACCTCAGAATTTCTGTACTGTGTATCAAAGTCTTTCCAAATGGAAAAGACTGAGGTTTTACCACAAAGAAATGCAAACACCAGGGGGTTTATTTCTTAAGTTTCTAAACAATCAGTTTCTAGGTTTCTGCTGGTTTTCTGACCTACTCAGGGCTAGGTCTGTGTGTGAATGTCATGTACAGGGATGTGCACTCGACAGAGGTGACTGCCAAAACACGATACCTTTCTTTAAATAAATTTCAAAAAAAAAAAGCCCTAATGCAACCTACTAATGTGAGCCTGCAAAGCATCAGCTCAGTGTAATGGCTTTTCTCATTTCTAATTCTGTGCTTTGCTGTAGATTGAAGATAATTTTTAGCTTCGGTTTCCCTATACATTAGATGAAATCTCTCAAGATGCTCAGTACGATATAAAAATGTTACAAGTCACTGAATAATAAACATGGGATGATGCTAACTGTGTCTCCAAACCATCTTAATATTTTTTCCACTTTACATTAAAAGCTTTCAAGGATTTTAAACATCTGTTTTATTCTACGTGCAGCAATTAAGTTGTTTTTATAGGAAAAAAAAAAAAATCTGTGAAAAGTTAACATACCCATCGGTATCAGTAGAACTACGGCTCCTTTTCTGTGGGGTAACAGCTGCCATGTCTTCACCAAAGCGCCTACAAGAACACATTTTTAATAGCCTGAAAGAGATTTCAGGTTAAAAAAAACAACAAAACAAAACAACAACAAAATAAAGAATGAAGAGAAGGTGGGGGACTGGAAAGAACACTGAGTGGAAGCAGTTCAGGCATGAGAGAGACTAGAACAACACAGGGTTTCAGTTGAGCATAAGCCATAAAACAAGTGCACTCAGAAAGGATCTTCCAGGTCAAGTCCAATTCTGTCATCGTGAACAAATGCATCCTAAAGTCCCTTTTCTAAAACGGAGTCAGATAATTCAGAAACGAGTTTTACTTTCTGTCTCTCACATTCCTCTCGCAAAGCTCATTCCAGACCTCACTAACGTGGTTCCTAGAAATCTGCTTGCTCCTGCCTATGTTCATGGTCAGTTTATTCCCATGAGGATTCCACATTGGCATTTACCTTCCATCCAAGACAGCTCTTTACCCAACAGACTTCTAGAGTTTCTCTCCCAGCTCCCTTCTTGCCAAATACCATAAACCACACTTTTTTAGCCTTCATTAACACAGTAGCCATTTAAACCAGTTTAACACTCGATGCTGTTTGTTCCATCTCTTCCAGTTTGAGATAATTATCGTACAATATTCACTTTTGTGTTACGTGGCGTTTCACAACTGAAACTGCAGAGTAAACAAATAGCCTGTATCCAAGAAGACTAATAACAAATATTCATAAACTGCTAGAAATAATAATTTATTCAATAATCTGCCAGCAGGGGGAAATTCCTCCCAACCTGCCCGCGTTAATGCATGGCTGGTTTTGGGGAAGCAGTGACTGATGACAGCCCAGACACGACAAGCTGTTGTCAAGCCCAGGAACACCAAGCAGCGGCAGAGGATCGAGCCAGGAGCAGCGTAGCTGCAGCAGGAGTTGTACAACCTCAGCACAGAGCAGTGCTGGCAGAGGGGAACTTCGAGAGAGGGCAGGCAACGCCTTAGAGGCGCAGGGCAACAATAACAAGCCTGCAGGTATCTGGGAAATAAGATATCAGGTGCAGATGAAAGGGAGAAGATAAGACAAGGACACACTGTTGGCAGGAGAGTCAAGGTGCACATATGGGGGGGAGCGATCCTTATAACTTGCGGTATTAACCTGAGGATCCCGTAGACAGCTCTCCACTGCCGGCCCCAGCCACCCACACCCCTTCCCAAAATGTTCATAGCCCAGTTCCCAGCCAGCCCCTCACCCCAGAAGCCCCTCACCTCAGTATTGCCTCAGACCTTCATCCCAGCACCCCACAGGCACCCT
>NW_009194774.1:111816-133537 GCF_000690835.1 Fulmarus glacialis | reverse complement strand
GATTCTATGATTCTATGATTCTAAGTATAACTTCACCAAAATCAGTGCGTTGGGAAGGTTTTTTACTTGTAAGTCCTGAAGTGGGGCTACTGGTGGGCAGATGTTTCTCTGTGAGATGCTAAGTGGGAAAAAACCCCAGAAATCCCTTTTTTCAGACCACCTTCTAGAAACACTATAACTCTTGTTACAACAAAAGCAACACAAATACCACTTTGCTAATACATACTGAGCCAGACTTAAACATGTCACTGATATTTATTTAAAAAATATTGATAGGTATGTACTCTGATGTGGTTCAAAGAACACTTGTTTATTTAAAACAGCTTATTTTAAAAGAAGGCTTTTTGTTTTCTTTCTTTTTTTGTTCCTGGCATGATACAGCAGCTAAAACTTTCTGCTTTCTGACCTTGGCTTGTCAGAGATTTGTCATAACAGGGGACAGCATATTTGCACTGAGTCTGCCAGCATGGATTTTCAGGGGCTGGGAGAGGCTGCTCACTTTTAGGGCTTGGTTGTATGGTGAGCAGAATTTCATTCTGCTGTCACGATGTCCTGAAAACTGTCTATTCATGCAATTAGAGTCTTTCTCCCTGATTGGAGTCTTTCTCCCTAACTATCCCCAAAAGCTGTGTCTGATGTTATGCATGCCATTCCCAGCCCAGTCTCGGTGGGGTGGCTGGGCATCTTGCCTGTTTCTTAGCACTTACATTCATGCTATATCATTGCAGTCTTTCTTACTTACCGTAAACAGTGTCTGAAATAGCTGGCACCACCCACCGCTGGGGACAGGCGCTGGGACTCCGTGTGCACACGCCGATGGCACTTGGCACTCCCACGAGTCTCACTGAGGTCAGGACAAAGTGGGGAGGGAGGACAGATTTCTGACTTCTCAGGAGCTCTGACCAGTATCTCTGTAAAGCAGCAGTGACAAGTTGTTATGAAAGCACCTGCTTTCTAAATTTCTCTTCCCACTTTTTTTGAAAGTCAGCATGGTTCAACCCAGACCCCTCAGCAGCAGCCTGGCAGCTCCCAGGACTAGGCCAGGGTTTGCCATGGGCTGGATGCCAACAAGCCACTGTGCTTCCTTGCAACTTGTTTTACCCACCTGCAAAAGGGCTCTGTGGGTCTTCTTGTAAAGCACTTAGGGATCTGTAAAGGAAAAATTTCATTTTCTGTAAAGAAAAAATACTACAAGCAAAATAACATTTTTTTTTTTTTAGGCAAAAAGGGACAGTTCTTGCTGGAGGTGCAAAGCAATATTCCTCACACATTCCACACTGCAAATACCAAGGGAATCTCATAAAACATATTCCATTTCATCTTTAGGCTAAAGACAAAGCCGTACCTCTTCCCAAGGAACTAGGGAGCTGCAGGATCACTAGGATGACATCATTCTACTTGGTTATAAAACATGCTGCATGCTGAACTTGGCGCTCACCATGCTCAGGTTGAGCTAAGAGCTAATGTAATGAACTCTGGGGAAGGATTTACATCAAATACCACTTTGGAATATTAAAGACAGACAGGACCAACTTCTCACTTGAATAATTACACACTGGCTAAATTCCTCCTTTCATTTCAAAACCAGGCAATCACCTTTTTCAATTCCTCTCTAAAACTGTGCGCATTGCTGTGCTATTTCACTACCTCAAGAGAAATGTATGTGATTAAAGGATGAAGTAACTTCTGTTAATTACCATAGACTGAACTAAGATTAGTCTTAGCTCTAGCAATGACTCTTGCCACTCGAGGGGGGGAGCAAGCAAACCAAGAAAAGAGAGATTCAAATTTCAACAAGTGCCCACAGCTGCTTGTATTTGCTAATGTAACCTCAAAGGCAGAGGTGCCTGTGAACACTCCTGAACTTCAATTCGCATATGGGAGTACAATACAAACCACCTTGCATACATATTCACACTGCATGCAGTAGTAACGCAGTGCTCACAAGCTGTTTTAGTTAACTATGTTTGTATTCTTCTTCTGCCTGTGGTACCGGTGTATGGCTTTCATCCATTATAGAATATTTTTCCTTTAAATTTGACTTGAATCAGAAAAAGAAGATTTTCTTGTGGTAAAAATTGTTGTAAGCAGCAAGAGTCAGTTTGAAAGGCAGGATTTAGTCCCAGAGTTATGGCTGTGTGTTTGAGGGAGATCCAAAGGCAGTGGAAGTTAAGGGAAGGACTCCTAGCAAATGGGATCAGAAGAAGAATGGAAGACAGAGAAGCTGAGAGGGAAAAAGTGGAACATCGGAAGACCAGAAGACTGTTTCCTGGCTTGAGAAAGACTTATTGTTAAATCACAGGCAGGGCTTGAAGGTCCAGGACTTCAAAGGTGTTTAGAAGCCTCAAACCCATTTTGCTTAGTGGCTCTGGGTCCTCTGGCCTTTTCTAACTCAGTTGCCTTGCTTGTTAAAGAGGATGCTAACACATAGCTTTGCAGGGTTTGCAAAGCTAAGTTCACTGAGGTTTGTGTGGGAAGTGTAGGAGGAGATTCTTAAAGATGTTAAACAAGGGAAAAAAAGGAAAACATGAGACACTTTGCCCTAGTAACATTCAAAGCAGGCAGCAAGAGAAAGCATTCAGTGGAGTTACAACACGAAAGTCCTTTGCCCACAGAACCATAGCATCAGCAGAACAAAAAATAGCTGAAGCACCTCGACATCCCCTTTGTTCTGAACCAGCAGTACAGGCTGCACAGGGACATGGCAGTAATTCAAAAGCTCGTTTTCTGCATCCAAACATCACATCAGGATGAAATGCAATCCATCCTGCTATCATTTAACGAGCACCCCTGGGACCACTGTACCTTGGAGGCATGATGTCACAACGTCAGCAGAGAGATTATTTGTTTTGAAGCTTGTGAATAGCTCTGAGACTTCATTTCGAAGTGCTCCACACAGGGTCATGACTCAAACCCTTCTGGTCTCACAGAAGGGCACAACTGACTACAGTTCCCCTGTGCTGTTTCTGAGCATCCTGTAAGGGATTAGTAGATATTTAAATTTATTATCCTTCCTTCTTCTCCTTTATGTGGGAATGGCTTTGTCATTGCTTCAATTCCTTCATGTTCGTGACACATTTTCTTAAGTGTCATATCAATGATGTCTCTACTGAGATAAGCAGAGACAGCCACAGTGAAAAGCACTGCAACAAAACCCAAGGCATTCATTCCATTTCAGGTGATTTTTAATTTATATATAGCCATTGGGAAAATCGTAGTATGAAAGCCGTCTTTAGACCTGTGACGTGGTAGCTGTGCATGACACCTGTCTGGTTTCTCTTTTTCTAAGAATAAGCAATTATTACTCAGAATTTTATACCTATTCCTTGAAGGGACCAAGATATTCATCTAGGGCAATTTGCTGAGAAGCTAACTTTTTTTTTTTACCAGATCATAATAGTTCAGACTCACCTGGAGGCAACTAAAGTGATCCCCAGGTTTAGCAGCAGTATTACCTGATTGAAAATATGCAGCATGGAAAATAGAGCCAATCATTCTGAATGGGTCATTTAATGCTGAATTGCTGAACCTTGTTCAGTTTTAAAACACAAAGCTTTAAGATTAAAACCCCGGAGGTGCATAAAGGACCTCTCCTTCATCATGTCTACATTGGAATTTACTCTTGTATTAGCATTAAAGCAAGAACAAATGAAAAGTGCAGACACTGTATAAGACTGCCAGCCTGTCTGAAATTGTGAGTAACTTCAATCATACTCTCTGAGTTTATTCCAGTGTTTCCCCTTCCATGGTGAAGGACCATCAGTAAAGCCATGGTTTCTGTCCCAAGCAGAGCTCCATCACTGAGTGACAGTTCAAAAAGCGTGGGAAGAGATACTAAACTGGAAAGCGTTCAGAGGACAGGGCATGTGATGTTGCTATGTATACCTGGAGAAGAAAGGAAGGGGATCTGGAATGGCTGAAGAATTTGCAATGGGATCCAAAGACATCTGGATCTTGGAGCGATGAATATCACATTACAGCTATTACTGCTCCACCACCAGGCCCTTCCTGCTGCATGGGCAGCAGCCTGGAATTGCCCCCACTGAACCTGCACAGCCTCACACTGCACAGAAGGTTTAAGAGGTGTAGCTTGTAGAGGGAAGCTCAGTGGGAAGAGATCTTGGGTGAGGATCAGGCATGGTGGTTCCAGACTTTGATTATAATCTGCCCCTGGCAAGAGCGAAATTTAGATGGACAATAGAACGAACAGAGCTGCATTCAGTGGCTGCAAATCATGTTTTATGTTAAGTGAAATTATCGTACACCAATATGGACATAAATCTGGCTGATACAGAGGGTTGATTAGCACAGCTCTACACTCCAACTAATGGCGCTGAAAATGCAGTGTGAATTTCAGGGAATTAATCATATTGATCACATCTTTTCAATCATGATGCATCAGGCATTTTTATAGCAGATTAAATTAACTGCTTTTACCATTCATTAATATAACCCAGAATATTAACTATGCTTATGAAGAAATATTTTTACCCCCTTCCTGCAGACATTCTCTGGGCCCATATGCTGTTACTTTTCCTCTCCTATCCTCATTGCAGCAGGTAAGTGGAGGAGATATTGACGGTGTGATGCAACTTCCCTCTATTGGAGCCAGAGTAGCTTTTCCTTGAACTAGGCACAGGAGCCTGCATGCAATGGAAGAGATTAACACCAGGTGGCAAATTACAGCTGATTACAATAGGTGCATGTATAGGGAAACACAATGTAATATTGCCAGGAAAACAACATATCTGGCAGCCAACTCTCCCTCTCCTTGCATGTTCCCTTTGAAAATAGGATACTTGGTTTTTTCAGCCTTCAATGGAAATGTATCTGCTCTTTCAGTATCGATTGTAGAACCCCTGGAAGATCAACGAGGACCTCTGTTCTGCTATTGTCAGTGAGACAGTGGCATGGTCTGGGCGCTCCTAGGCAGGATCTGAGCCCCGCTGGCTTAGGCAATACACACGCATCAACAAACTAAAGGAAATTATGAAAGGGAATTCCCTGCTCCGACAGCATATAACCTGAATTCTATGTAGGAAGGGAGAGCACACAAGCAGAGTAAGGGCAGCACTGGCAGAAAAGGCATCACACAAACATGAACAGTAATGAGCTACAAATGGTGGTGACCCTTGAGTCTCATTGGCTTGGAGATGAAGGAGAAACATAGAAACAGGTAACACCTGGAGAGGTACCTGTTTCTTTCTTACCTGCTTTAAGGCTCCTACTGCAGTCCCTGAACTGCTCCATCATCCACCTCTCCCCTGCTTGTGCTTCTTCAGGAATGGTTCAAAATGTCTCTAAAGTCAATTGCCTCTGCGCTGACAATAGTCAGCAATTCTTTCAGTGCTTTTGGAGTGCTTTTCTGCCTACCAGGAAGGCTGACAGGATGCTCTTCTAGTCCTTCAGTGGAATACAGCGTGGCACTGCTTTTAGCTGTGAAGAGACTTGTCCAAGGGCACACAAGGGTTTGATGGACTTGCCAAGGGCAGGCCACAAACACAGGGGCTTGCCAGCCATATACCACCTTTCATCACCCTTATGCCAGTCCAACCCCCCCAACTCTTCCCTTCCCCAGACAGCAAGTATCTTAGTTATTTTTAAAAGAATTTCATGTATCTATTAGTCTGCAAACTACAAAGTAAATATACATTTCAAATGAAATGGCTAGGACTTTGACACTTCTTAAAATATACATTTTATTATTTTCTGGTGTTTGCTATGAAGGTTTCATTCAAATTGTGAAGGTACACAGCCTTTACAAACTTCTTGAGTTAAAGGTTTTTGTTGGTGGTTTTATGTTCTGTTTCTTTCATGGCAGAGGAAAATACACAGGCTATAAAACATTGAAATTCATTAGATGTTTAGTATTACCTCTTCATATATGCTGTGGAATGCTTTGTAGAAATACTATATAAAATAAGGCAAACTTTGACAGGGAATTCAGTCATAAAATTTCATGGGAGAAAACAGAAAGTTCCAACATATTATTATTTTTGTAGCCAAGGGAAGATCAGGTGGTTGTCACTGGTTTGTGGGAGAACTACTGCAGTTCTGGTGCTCAGACAGTATACATTTCTTGTTTATTCTACTATTCTCAAGTGAGACCTTTTCAATAAAACTTATTTTAATTAACATAAATCAGACAATATTTAAACATACACATCTATCCTTACAGTGCAATAAAAATGTATCATTGTATAGTATTTTGTATTTGCATTATGAAAATAAAAGGTCTGTACATCAATTAAATGTATATTAATGAGTATGAATCATGTAAATTTGTAATGCATCTAAAGTTGGCTTTGGCTTTTAAGTATTTATAAATTCATAGAAAATATTGAACATCTAATAAAATAAATAAAACATATCATTTTAATCATAGATGCTAACGATCAACCTCAAAAATTCTTGTGTTATTTTTTACATTTGCTACTAAATTTCTTAAAGAGAACTCACTTTCAGTAGTGCTCAGAAGTGAATGATTGCACCTTCTGTGATGTGAAAAAATAGAGTACATCTATTTTTCATAGATCAAAAATTCCTTCAGAGAGTTGCATTTTAAATGTCTGATTGTTCTACGTAACTGTCTTAAGTGCTTATAAAAAGCATGTAGCTTTCTCATAAAAGTGGTGAGTCTCTATTAATAGATATTTCTTTTTCACTTGCAGGATTGAGGATTAAGCAAAATCTTCTAGTGAATGTCCTTTTTATGAGGATTCTTCAAGGTTTTTCCAGCTTCACATACTGGTATGAAGATATTGCAAAAATATGTTCACTAATAAACCCTCTTCAGTACAAGTACTGCAGCAATCCAGTGTAATTCCACTTGGTAGGCTTATTTCATTGGAGTCGACACATGGTAGTTTGTGGAAGTCAACTGCTGACCTCATGTTCTCTTGAATTTGAAAGTTCCCCAAGTGCATGGGCTAGCCTTACTGTAATACTGAAGAGACCAAAACAAATCTGAAATCACATGAATAAAAGTGAGCTTGAATAAATATGCATCTGGTTAGTAAATTACACACCATGGTCTAATTGCTATTCTGGTGGTGGTCGAAGGCTCCGCAGCTTCCTTTCATCTAGTCCTTTCCAGTATTTAAAGTTATTATCCAGATGCTGCATCAAATTTGGCAGGTCTGCAAATGCTAGGGAAGAAAGGGCAGAGTGTATTTAGTTTGCAGAATTGAAACAGTCACATGATTCTGTCTGCTTAAATATCACTTGAAATGTCTGGGCAACTGTATTAAGTAGGGAAGCTTAAATCTGTCACACTGATACTTGAAATGGTTTTGGCTGTATAGGTCTCATCACTCATGTATCACTCATGCCACTGAGAACAGTTCTGTAAGTCTACTTAATACTGGTATTGCAAGTCCCAGAAAAGGGACCCAGTTTTCCAGGGCATAGCTAATTATGCTTGTAATTATTCTACTTCATCAAATCTCAGTCACATGTCATGATCTGGCATTCAGGAGAGTCACATTTCCTACCACTTTTACCACAGAGGCAACACTTGGAAGGCAATAGCTGCTCCCCCAAGCAGTTTCCAGACTGTAGAAATTTGTCTTGAATAATAACTGATATTAACATGGACAAAATGACTGTGCCCAAAGTGCTACCAAGGAGAATATGTTCTGTTCTCCATTTACAGAGAAGCAAGTTTAAAACGAAGAAAATCAAACATCGCCTGAATATGATATACTAAAGAGAAGCCATGAGAATGGCTTGTAGCAGTATCAAGATACTCCTAAGCAATAATGAAATTATTAAGCTTACATGAACTGCAGAAATCTTCCCTTTTCCCCCCCTTTCTTTAGGAGCCATAAGAAAGCAATTTTGTATCACAGTAGTTTCAAATGTTCACTAAATAGTTATCATCAGGAAATATACCAGAGTTTTGCTTACCATCCCAGGCATCAAACATATCAGTAATGAAGTAATCAATGAATGATATTTGGGATTTGGGGATGCTGCAAGTATTTCTGTCAAAAACTGGCATCACAACAGGTAAACCTTGCCTCTTTTCTTCATCAGTCTGCAAAAAACACTCTTGTGATTATTCATCTAAGACACGTTCTGTTACTGGGCTTCTTTTAGCAGCAGATTGTTTGGCACTGGCTAGAGCATGCAACTGCTAAATAAACAGAGGAATGTGAATAAATCTGAAGAAACAGCAATTTAATCTTAAGCACCTAGTCATCTAGGTTTCAGTGAAACAGCAGACAAATAGTGCCTTCCAGTGTTTCCCACAAAGTGATACATTTACTTTATGCATCTACACACAAAGCTGACCCTAAGTAACTTCACACATTACTGATTAAGTTATGACTGCTTCAGAGCTAAAAGATGCTCAACCATTTTCAATCTCTGATGGAAGCGACAATCTGTACAACTCAGAGATGGCAAAATATCTTTTTTATCCTCTTTTTCCTCTCTTGAGGTACCAAGTCCCAGTTCCAGTATTTGGTCTATCATCTGTAATAATGACTCTACCCTCTCCTTTTCCCCATCTTCCTAAAACCTTTCTTCAGCACAGCATGCTAAGGTCTTACAGCATTTCTTGGAGTGAGTGCTGTTCCCATGCTAACACTAGGACCTGATGATCCTATTCTTGAGGCATAGCCAGCACGTGGGTACACAGAAGGCACCCTTCCTCTGCCTCTTGTGATGGCAATGCATTTTCAGGCAAAACTCAAAAAGCCCAGCTCCAAACTGAACAACTTGAAAGTTTAAATTTTTCAAAAACTGCACTGTAGAAGTTGTCAGCTTTCATCTGTCTGAAGGCATCTAATTTTGTATCAGCATGAGTAATATCCCATCATTTAAAATAAAAAAGTTGTTATTTTTCACACTATGTAATGCAGCCTTAGATGTTCTGGGACACTGGCAGTATATGGACCCTTCTCTTCCATTTTAAAGAGGTGCTCACCTGGAATTTCAGCAGCCCATTTTAGCTGCCTTACCTGTGCAAAGTACTCCTCAGAGATGCGTCCAGCCCACTCTATACACTGTTCTATGGGTCTGCATGGATTGGAAATGTCAGCACACTTTATCAACATGCGTTTGATAAGGATACGGTTTTCAGGAGACGTGAGAACAGTTTTGACTGACTCTCCATCACCATTATTCTGTAACATTTAAGAATTAAAAACAATCCATTAGCAAGGTCTCTGTGCACTTACTCAAAAGCTTTGTGCCTTGGCAATGCTTTCAGCGGATGCTACACGGATCAGTCCTGCTACTGGCTACCATATTTGATGTCCAACTGAATTTATAGAGGGATTATGAATGTTAGGCACAGCTCTGAACTAGCACTGAACTCCAGTTTCTGGATTCAGTCACTGTCTTTGTGACAGATCTCTCGGGCATCTTTGGGCAAGCCATCTAATCCCTCTATGCCTTATCTGCCTCCTTAAAAGTGTGGAGAGAATCCATTCATCACTACACACATAGTGATGAGCACTGTGTAGGCAGAAAAATGTAAATCTCTGCTGAAATCCAAGGATTAATGGTCTTGCACATTAAGAGTGGAATAGCTGGTTTAAAAAAAAGGACTGACCCGAGATGCACGGTCATCCTCTACACGCAAACCTCATCAGCATGAGCATCAATCATTCTGACAGTACTGCTACTATTAGGAGAGTCAGATCCCACATTGCCTCCCAGGCATGCTCCTCATGCCCTTCCACTGGACCTATGTTGGCCCATCAGTCTCTGACCTGACTGGGAATTTTGCTTTCTGAGAGTTTATCAGTATTAAAGCAACGTATTAGAAACATGCTTCCGAACAGCCTCATCTTTCCTCTGCAAGTCTAGGAAAGTTTTCAGCCCACACACAGCTTATATTTGGTTCCCAGGCTGCACATATAAGCGCGTCAACGGTAGTCTATATTTGGAGCCAGCGTACAGCTAATATGAGTAAAGGCTCCAATGATCCAGATTAGAAGCTATTTTCTGTGGAGCTCTGATGAAGTAAGTTTCCAAAGGACAGATTCAGGATTAAAATATCTTAAGAAATTACCTATAAGTACAACATTATTACTTGACTCTTTAGGGATGGGTAGGTACAGAAATTTACAATACCATCTACTCAGAATAGAAACTCTTTGAAGCAAGGAGTATACTAGACTTCTCTGGCACCTTACAAGGTCTTGGTCTATAGTCAGAGCAGTGAAGAAGTAACAGTAACAATAATGATAATAATAATAATGTGCCACCAGTTCCTGCGGTATTTTGTACGAAGAGGGAGATACAAAGCAGCAGAAACATTCTGACTTTTTATTAGGACATATTTTTCAGAAGAAAGTTCTTGTGGGGAAGAAAGTTCTTCCTAAAGGAAGAAACTGACAATAATAAAAAAATTATTATTTGGTAGTATACTGGCTCAGAAACAGCTCCAGCTCCACAGTTCTCACCAAAATGAGAGAACCAAACCAATTCTTTTCCCTCATTTTTAGATATGTAGAAGAGAAAATACGGAGGAAACAAAGTGAGATGCATACATCTCCAAATGCATGGCAAAATTACATAAGAGAAAGCCAAAATAAAGTGATGGAAGCTCCAGAAACACAAGCACGGAAATTAAGCACAGAAAATTATTAGAGATCATTCAGTTAAAGATAGTAGAGAATATCCTAGTAGGTAAACCACCAGGAATCAAGAAAGGATGTTCGCTTCTGTGATCTGTTCAAATGAAGGGCACAGTTCTACTTGCTGGATGCGGATGTCTTGGGAATAAAATGTGCTAACTGTGCTTAGTCCCAGTATCCTGCTCAGAGTGCAGAGGTGTCTCTGCATGTCAGATGTTGGCTTCCTGTCATAGGCTTAGGTGACATCATGAAGGGAAATGGGAGGATAAAGGATGCTGGAGCTGGAAAGGATTTTTTTCAGTTTATGAAACAAAAGAAGAAAGGAAACAAACAGAGCAGCTTCTCAGCATGGCTCTTTGAACAAATATGTATAAAAATAATAAATAAAAAAAATAAGTGGAACTGTCCCATTTGGAACACACGGTTGGCAGCTCAGCCTGCAAACACTACACTGAGTCACCGCCATGACTGGAAACCAGGACAGGAAACACATGCTGCCGCTGCAACCAGATATACAACCAGACTTGAAAGAGGATCTGCCAGTGTTGTTCTGCTAGTAACAAGCACAGCAAATGATTTGGTTTACCCACTCACACATTACAGGCCTTTTAATAGGAACCTGCTGAAATGAGAAACTCCCAACCAAAAGAAAGGAAACATTTTGCTTCTTGTTTTCAATAAAAATTATATAGCCTTTGTCTTTCTTCCCATCCTTGGGCAGAATTTGCTGTGAATTGCATATGCCTTGTGGGGCAGATTATTTCCCTGCAGCCCCTGGGGCTCAAGGGCAGAATTAAACTTTTTTTTTGTTTCTATATGTCACTGTATTTGCTGAAGCCCCGTTCTTCAGCAGCAACAGCTATTCAGCTCTCCATAACAGGCAAGAAGAGGAGTTTAGCTCTTTGTATGGATGGTGCTGCTCAAAAAACTGCTGCATCCCAATTCTTGGGGCTGGGAGGAGGGGCTCTGCGCACCGAGTCAGGCCAGTAGAGAGCCCTCCAGCAGGACCAGGTGCCCTAAAGAGTTATGCACTCCACAAGGTCAGCCGGTGCAGTGCACTACACAGCAGCAGCTCCCTTGTTCTCCTCCATGTTTCTTCTCCTCCTACGCTGAATGCTGCTACGCTTACCCAGAGAGGCTATCCAACTGAGGACTTAACAGCCTTTCTCCTAGTTTAGTCAGTAAAACCAGTATCCTACTGGGACTTTGGCTTCACATTCACATAGTTCTTATTAGCATCGCTGGGTGCCAAGAACAAAGCAAATACTAGCATATGCTCCTGTGGACAAAGGTACTCTCCTCCAATTAAGCTCCAGTCTGCTTCTAATGGGTGAAGAAACAAGACCTGTTCCTCTCCCACCTTCAGATAATAAAAAGACTGCCCTCCCCCATTACACACAACAGTCATAAATACGGCTTTCTAAAAAACATGGTAAGAAAACACAGAAAACCATTGCAGCTCCTGCAGGACGTTGCCACCGATGCAAACTTTATTACAACCATTTCTGAAAATCTTCTCTTTGCAAAAAACCATTCCAACAAAATTATACACTGCTCTTTACTGGCAACAAAACTGCTCGTTGAAGCTGTTATTGAAACTGGTGTGGTTTTTCAGAATGAGTTCTTAACAGGCAATTTCATTGTGTCCATGGGGTTCCAGATGGCTATTGATTATGTCTATATGATACATAATGCCACCATCATCTATTTTAAAGATTAAAAAAGAAAGTAGACAGAAAAACCATGAATGCTGCCAGGCAGTGCTGAAGGCTGAGGGCCCTCATTTCCAGAGAATGCGCCATATGGCAGTCAATATACCTGCCCTTATGCTGCACGACCAGCAGTTCCCGTTGTGAGTGAGGGAGTAATTCAGCTTCTGTTCTGAGGCAAATCTTGGCTTCTTTGCAGAAATGGCCAACAACAATGCCAAGTCTTGCCACTTTCTTTCCATGGGAGTGACTGGGTTCATCAAAATGGTATTTTTAACAGGAAAATACACAGCCCAAGCTTCTGGTCCCAAGTATAACATCATAGCACTGAAATATTAATAGGATCCAAGTGAGTCCCACTCACCCTCAAAATGCATGACGACTTTGTCAAGCAGAAGGGCATTCAAACCCAGAGGTGAAAGACACATTTCTAGTCTCTCTTTCTCCACGTTTCTGATTAACTTACAATACCATGTGGGGATTTCCTACTGCCAAGGGCTCCCAGTCCCTGTCTAGTCATTTTAAGGAGGACTTGCAGTGTCGCTTACCCCATTTTCTTCTAGCGCTGCCAAGGGTTTATTAATGCTGTTGACAAACTTGTTGACATGCTCAAAGTGCTTTGTCATTTCTGTTGCTAAGACCATGTCAATAATGGCTTGGCGAAGGGTTCGATACTCATTCCTGTTTAAAGAAGGAAACAATTAAGAATGCTGGCTGGTTCACAAAGGGCTGCTTGCTAAAACAAGTCTAACAAAAATGCTACAGACCATTTCCACTGAAAAGAGGTGCTGGGGGAAGAAAGAACAGTAATAGAGGCTTGGGCAGCTGCATCTATGCTGGATGAAGTACCCTTTGGTGTGCAGAGACATATGTGCTAGAGGCATGACTGGATCTCTAGGAGAAACAGTGCAAGAGCTTGGCAGAAGCAGAGGCACCAGCTACTCAGGAGGGCTGCCAGGACATGCCACACCGGTGTGTTCCCAAGGCTTTTAGCACAGACACTCAGCAGTGGCTCATGCTCCAGCCAAGTTTTCAGCAATACTTTTCTGCTGTATCTTGAGAGGGCCAAGGCAATGGTCACGTCCTCACCCTAAATGCCTTTCTGGGGCTGGAAGAAGAACAACAGGTCCTTCACTATCCTTCCCATTGCAACAAGGCATTTAATTTTTGACTGATGCTCTGAGACTCTTTCTATCCTTGTTCTACCCAGCAAACATCTACCCACTCAGCCATAGCTTGTCCTCTACGTCCAATGATACAAAATGATTCTTCTAGACTTGCTAACATTAGGATTTACACTACGTTCCTTAGATAGGGTCCGCCTTTTTATCCACAGGAGGAACTGAAACCATGGGGTTACTCCTAAGTCTGTGCAGGACAGACAGAAGCACTCTACTGTTTTAGAAGCAAAATTCCACAAGGGCTACGGACAGTTATCTACAAGGCACTGCCCTCCTCTAGGATGCTTGTTTGCATTATTTTATGTTATACAGAAGAAAGTGAAAGATGTTAGTGGGCAGGCAAGGACCTTGGGTTTTAAGCTTACCTCTCCATGTTTTTAAATATATTGCATTTGTCATCCCGGGTGGTGAGCTGGAAAGCCAGGGCAGCATGATGGCTCTCCAGTACTGCGGTGTCATTGTAGAGAATTGCTAGCTCACTGCCAGCATTGCACAGGAAAGAATTTGTTCTTCCTGGGTGATCCACATCATGGACTGTGGCAGCAATGAGTGCAGCAACCTCATCAATTGGATCCAAAGTTTGCTGAAAATAGAAGGATGCTCAGTTTTCCTGGCAGACACTAGAAACCCTACTCTGTCCATAAGATTAAGCCAAGTTGCTGAGGAATAAAAGCCAGAACTCTGCAGATCAGTAAGGGTCAAATGTTCTAGACAGAGCAATGGAAAATTCATTATAAGCTTCACTGAACACTGCATGACTTTTTTGGCCATTTTGTGCTGCCTGAATTTTGCCTTAACCACACCTTTGACAAAGCACATCAAATTAAACAAATGCAAAGTAATAAATTAGTTTGTGTTTTCTTACAACACAGAAACCACCTTCACTTGGAGTTAGGGTATTTGGCTTGGAAAAAAGACCAATACTGCTAAAAATTATTCTACTTCCACCAGACCCCTTCATTTCTTTTGGAAACTTGATGTGTCCTAATCACATTCCACTTACATGCTGGCTAGATTTACAATTTGTAAGGAATGTTTCCCATATATCCAGTTCTATTTCAACAGTGTTCTGGGACTACAGCTAATATGAATTCTATGAAGAATACTTGATGGTTTACATCCATGGAAAAATTACATGACACACTGTTCTATACATTCTGTATCAGATTCTGATTCTCTTAGCATGTTGTACTCCCTGTTTTACGTCTACTTACATTGGTCATCGCTTTATGTCTAATTATATCTACCCTATGATGAAATACAAAACCATTTGACTTTTAAGGTTTTATACTTAAGTTTTAATACTGTATTAATAGCATAAAGAAGAAAAAGAACCAAGCATCTCAGAAATATATTGTATACATTTGGAAACTAGCCTTTATGCTGTGTTCATGCTGGCTTTTTGTGAAGAATCACAGGTACAAAACAATTACGTTAAAAATTTTAATAAAATGAAAGAGACACAAGAGCAGAAATGTTCCCAGTTGAATCTGGGAGCAGGGCAGATAATTTCCATTCCAATTAGCTGAATTTAAGGTCCAAATTCTCTACTGGCTTTGACAGTACCATTCAGAATGGTTAGGCTTGGTAGGTGAAAAGACAATCCCTACCGTACTTTACACCTCCTGAAATTAATGCAGTGACTTGACTTTGACGGAGCTAGGATATTATTCATAGGGGACTGTCAAGAGGGTCTTGTGGAGAACAAGAAAAGGCAAAGAATTATTTCTACTCTAGGTTCATAGTTAGCATTGTCTGAAATACTATCTGCTGCGTGTTAGCTTCTTCCTTCTTTCTTTCAGCTGCTGCTCATGGGATTCTATTTTTGTGGTATGAAGTTAGGAGAGAGAGATTTTTAGAACAGGCTCTCCTCAGACGGTCACACTGACCAGTCCTCAGTCTGGCTGAGAAAGACCTGTGTAGATGGGAAGTGGCCAGAAACTGGAGAATACTTGACCTGTAGGACCACAGCAGTGTATCTGACGCTTATTTCCCAAGTCTGACATAACAAACTTCTCAGGGATTTACAGCACCTTTACCCCCAACTTCAGGTCAAGGATTCTAGCTTTGTCATCTTAACTCCTGTGGCACAGAAGCGGAAATGATTCTGAGAATACTGCTTCAATTTGGGAGCGAGAAAATTTCCCCAGGCAAGAACCAAGTTCAATTTACTGAAAAAATCTTCTCAGTGTGAATTTGAGTGGCAGAATCTGGCCTTCTATTTAGGTTAAGTTGAACTCTGGACAACACAAAAGCAGCTGGGCTGTAACTTTGAAAAGATAAAGAGAGAATTTTGAACTTTGATTCTGCTCCTGCTTCTGCTGCAACATTTTTTTCTCTTCCTATGCCTACAGAGGAATGGAAATAACATTCTGGAAAAGGAGGCAGCAGTCATGCTTCTGTGGCACTGAAATGAGTCCAGATCTTGCCTGTTTTTCATAGGTATTCTTGGGAAGACCTGCTAAACCTCTGGCAAATCAGTAGCTGAAAATATCCAGTGAAGTTCTATTCCCACTTGGCATATAGTATTTGTAAGTCAGCCTCTGGAGAGCACACTAATGAGCTGCAGCTCCAGGTTAAGGGACTTACTACAGTTTTAATGAGCTGTCAGAAGCTTGTTTATAGTCACAAACGTCTCAGCCAGGTGCCCATCACTAGCACTATCCTTAGGCAGGCCAATTCAGGGTAGGAATTTCTATCCAAAAATGCAACTCAGAAATATGTGCTGCCGCTCCACTGCATACACATGCAAGCACCATTTTAATTCCCCTTCTCCAGTCTGCCCTCTGGGCGTGTGAGAACAAAGGTTGCTCTGATTTATTCTGGTTGTCAGTGGCTCTAACATGCCAGTGGGTGTTATGGTACAAGGAACGTCGACAAGTAGTCTTTTTCAATACTTTCATCCAATGCAGTCTCTTTAAGCCTCAGGGCATCTTGTCCAGTGGGTGATATAGCTTTGGAAGCACTAAACCTATTTTATGGCCTACATTGTCCTGGGAGTCTTCTGCAAAATGACCATCACAAGGCGAAAGAGATCGTGATTTATTACATTAAATCTGTATTTGGCATGTACCGACACAAAAATAATTGTGTCATTAGCTCACCTATCTGAGAAAGTTTAACTATATGAAGAAGTTTTCTTTTAAAAGGAGGTTTTCTTATTCTCCCATCAAGAATAGCTCAATTCCCATACCATTAGTATCCATCCATCTACATATACTATCAGAGAGATCCTAGAACTCATGTAAAGCAGACCAGTTCTTTGACCTCAGAGTTACCAAACTGGTTGGCACTAGGTAGACATTTGGCTCTTGGCATCTTTTTTTGAGAATTCTTCCTTTGATCACACCTATACTTCCCACCTACACTGTTCCTTATAAATGTGGACTCACCTTTACTCTTTCTTTAGACAAGAAATAAGCAGTAGCATGTAGTACATCTGCTGAATGAGTAGAATTATGGTAGGAGTTGGAGGAATGGTAGTTAGCTTCAATAACTTGTAACCACGACCTCAGAGTTGATTCTGAACAGTTTAGGAATTCACAGATTCCAAAGCGAGCAAATATTTTGAGACCCAGATAAACCAAAGGCCTATAGAGAAAAATAAACACAAAGTTTTAAAACAAATGAGGTTGAAAGAATATTACATGGCATAAATAGTATGAATCTACACAGCATTTTTAACCAATGACATGTCAGATTAGGTATAAGGACTTGTTACAGAATTACAATTCAGACCTGTAGAAATGTTCTGCCTAACCATCACATGCACACTCTCAGAATCATGCCAGTTCCTGACACTTCCAGGAATATTAAAAAGGTTCCATGTTGCTGCTGTACTACACGTAGCAGTATTTTGGGGCTTGGGGAGTCTATGTTGGGTAAATGTAGACTGTAGTCAAAATGAGATAAATTAGCAAGTACTAAATTCTGCGCGTGAGAGGAGGGAGGTAATCTTGCTGCTGCCACAGATTCCTAAACTAGCTTGTTTACAGTTAGATTAAGTATATCTATAGTATACAATGCTGCAATCACTATTCTTTCTGCACTGCGGATCTGCTCCATTTCTTTTACGCCCACCCTTGCAGGCTTCCGCTGCTCATTGACTTCGCATGCAATAGAGGATGGAAGCAAAGGTATTCTGGAAGCAAATGACCAGGCCAGAGTATGCCATTTCTAGAAGACTTATAAGGGCCAGATGAACCTTCAGGCAACGCAGAGTCTCCAAAAATAGCCAACATCACTGTATTCCAGTACTCTTGCTTCCCCCAGGCCAAACTCCTAATTTAAACCCAGATGACTGGCAGGTGAATGAAGATCAGAACAGCAGTACCAAATATTTCTAATCTGAAAGGTGTGAAAGTGCAATATGTTTAATAGAGCAAATGCAAAAAATATCAAGTTTCAGTCCACTAGCCTTTTTTCGAACCCAGTTAATATCGCTGTTTTCTTGTCCAAGACATTTTTTGCTTAAGAAGAACAGGTATAGTGGTAAATATTTTCAAATGTGGATTTTTAAAAATATATCTTAAACCCTTATTTTGGCATCTCGCTTTGCTGCTTGATTCCAGATGCATCAAGCACTCTGATTTTTAGCTGCAACTGACAGGTGAGGTGAGATCATTTAGAGTTGCTGAGGTCATTTAGAGTTGGAATTACATCTTTTGGCAAAAACACTCAACAATACTGTATCATATACTAGAATCATAATACACTAAAGTTAAATTCCCCTTAATCCCCCCCATGTAGCACTGTCAGACAAAGGTCTCTCTAGGTTTCTGTGTCAGTGAACTGTAATGCACTAAAGCTTAGATTTAATGAATTATCTTGGCTTTACTACCGTATGTCTGCTTGGACTTGAAGACAATACTAATAACATATTCATACTTGTGATTCATTGAAGTACACTTCCATTCTCTTAATAAATGAATTGCCTTTATTTAAACACAGCAGGAAACAATCATAATTATAATACCTTTAATAAGAGAACAGGCAACAAAGTACCTCCTTTGTCCCTCTGTGGTCTCTTCAAATCAATAAGAACAGAGAAACCTATCTGGTGATCTCATGCATGTTGGCTATCTGGTGATCTCATGCATGTTGACAGGGATAATTAATTCTTAAGTTACTGCAATGTGAGTATTAAATGTTGTAAATCACACAGACTGATTACATTTTACCTTTTTTTTTTAAATTACTGTATCTATAGCACTACATTAGAAATGGAAATGTAGCAAAGCAAAAAAAACCCCTAAAGTAACGGGACGCAAACTTATTCACTTACAATAAAATAACTTTAAAGAAGAATAAAGAACTGGGTTTTTTTCCCACTTTTTTTGGCTTATAAAACCATGGTCTAAAAATGAAGTGCATATATGTTAACTAAATGCCTGGTATCTTTCTTAGACATTGTTTTTTAATACCTTTCAAAGCTCTTACAGATCTGGGATTTTGACAAGGGTTTAAGATAGTCAATTAATTGCAGGACCTAGCCTCCAAATTAGTGTCTCATAGAAGCTTTAAGCTAAGACAAAGCATGATACATGAAACTAGACCCAAAGGAGAACTTTTGATAGGCATCAGAAAATAAAAACAAGGATTTAAACAGAAAGATCTATTTACAATCTTAGTGGGAGCATTTGCTACTAATGAAGTACAGTCTATCAAAACTGCTGATCTGTTTTCGAAAACTTCTGTGATAGAAATTGGTATGCCCTACTTTTTATAAGTAAATATTCTTCAGTTAATCTTATACATAAAATGTAGCCTGCCAAGATTTTAGAGTAAAGACCTTCCTCTAATCCCAGAGAAAGGCATAATTCAGGAATTCTGCTGAAAAGCTGTATTTGAACTGTTTAAGAATAAAAATTAGCCAATTACATGGAGAGAAAACAAAACATGATCTGTATCAACTGATCAAATTAAGACCAGCATGTTGACTCTGTGTGTAGTTGGCCATAATTTGAATTTGAATCCCCACAAGACAACAATTTGATTTGTAGAACTTTTCTATTATTGAGAACAGAAAAGGAAGGCTTTTAAAATGATATTGTTTTGTTATTATACCATATCAAAGATATATAATCTTCACTTACACCCACTGGGAATCTGCAGGAAATAGTGTATGATGAAACAGAAGATATTTAATGGGTTCATACACAACTAGAAATGACAATGAGAAAATTTCAAGCATTTGACTTTGAAAATAAAAGTAATTCCATTTTAAAAGCACAGGTAGAGAAATTAAAGAGCTGGTTACAGGATGACATTTAAGTTAGTTTTCAGCAACTTCAGTTTACAAGCTCTTGAGTTTACTGACCTTTTATGGGTGGCAGCCTCAAGTTCAAAGATATCAAAATCCCAGTGTTCTTCATTTTCCATTGCCTGTGTTATCCGTGGGGGTATGTCATTGAGGGAGATTGGAGAGATCAAACTGCCAGCGACCTGATGAGTTTCTGTTGAGGAAAACAGATCTGATTTGCAGATCACTATTAATAACCCTGAGATACCCTTTTACTCAATGTACGTGTTTTCTTTTCTGTAGTAATGCCTGGCAACTCTCATTTCTATAAAGCTCAGTAACGCTGCAGAACAACGCTTATAAATACAAATAAAACAAAACCAAATAATTATTGTATCTGATCACATTTCCCCTGCTTCTTAAATTTCTTAACATGTTTTAATATCTCAGTAACTGCCAAATTAAAACTTACGTTTTGCTGACAATATGTATTCGTTCCCTGATAATCTTCGTAAACCATCCTGTTCAATAAAAGTTGAGAGTTAAATGCAGGTTATTGTACAAAAGATCTGTAAAGATGATGACACCAAATAGTAGCACAATGACTTTAGAGAAGCCTCACTGCAACCTGTCACAGTCATCACAGCTGCTTCTCCCTTATTTGTGTGTACTGTTAAGATTTGCCTGTTTTACATACAGTTCATAATGGATAAGAAACTGCAAGATATGGGATACAAAATGAACTCAGACAGGTAAAAACTCAAATTTCTCAGGTGCAGATGGAGGTCTGGAATTACAGCCTCACATCCACCTCTGCCTGGACAACACGCACACAGGTTTTGGATGTGTGCCACAAACCAGACACGGTATGTCCACATACTTCCCATCAACAAGCAAAGGTGAGTGGTGGGAGGGAATGGATGGAGACATGATTCTGCTCTCCTCTCCCTAGTATTGGCAGAGGAGGTCACCTCAGCAGCATAAGAATCACCTGATTTGTTGGTGGGATTGCAGAGCAACAAATTACTCTGAGGCTTCCCTTCTATCAAAGAAGAATGTATGCTTGTTTATTCTCCAATTCAGTGCCACCTAGGCTTAATTCTGACATGATGCCTAGATGTGCAAACTGAGACGAAGGATTAAAACTAACAGAACGATGTATTTAATATTTACTTTTCAGCTCATAATTCTAAATGTTGTGGCCCAAATCCTGCTTGCTCTTTTGATGTATACAGCTGTTAGTTACTGCACATTAATGTTTAGCCCATGATGTAAAAAAACAGTTATTAAAAAAAAAAAAAAAAAATCTTTCTGAATGCACCTTACTAACGATGTTAGGCACCCAAAGGATAGCAGAAGTAAATGTGGATGCTATATCTGAACATGCAATGTCTGCACTTAAAAGAATTGTTATATCTCATTTTTATTTTCACATTTGTAAGTAAATTAGTCTGGAGTTTTGTGATTTAAAAGGAAAGGGAGTACTACTCCTATAACTGGCTCAGTGACTCTTCAATAGCACTGCTATGACACAAATATTTAGGACACCAGATGCTGTCTATCATTTAGAATCAAAGAATAGTTTTTTAAGAGTTGAAATAGCAGGTGTAATTGTATCTGGCAAATCCACCTTTGAACACCAAATCCCTCCAAGCCCTCCCCATCATGAATTCTGCTTGAGAGTTCAAATTCAATAACCTACTACTTGTTCCCCTACTCAGACATAACTTCTGAACGTGAAATGGAATAACATGATTCTGTTTTCAACAGACCCTTTGCTGGAAAAATGTTTCTCCCAGATCATTTTAAAACTCATACTATACCATATACCTTCATGCTCTCAAATGGATTTTCTCAGCTTTTATGTTGCTCTATTGCCTTTGTTTTATTTTCAGTAAGGATTTTGTATTTTGCAATATTGTTACCTACATGTTCTGGGACCATGTACTGAATACAGCCAGAATACAAATGTATGTAAGAATCAAGAATCCACAAAAA
>NW_009194774.1:70478-111798 GCF_000690835.1 Fulmarus glacialis | reverse complement strand
CAGGAGAAAAAAATCACTTTGAGACTCTAATGATTATATGTATGAATATATGTATCAATATTCTTCCTATATTTTTACAGTTAAGGTAACAATACATTTTGTCTACTGAGTTAGTAAATTCAACCCTATATGAACCATTCAGTTCTTCTCCTGGAATTCTTGAAGTCTCTCGTATGTTTCCCCTGATTAGATATTTGCTGTGGTATTTTGAAAGGGAAAAATATACATAAACTGTTTCAAGATTCTGATAGATACTGCAAAGGCATCTTGATAGTTACAGCATGGAAGAATAATAGCCCAGAGACATCTCTGAAAAGCTCACATCTTGTGAGCCTTTTTGCATCCAACACACTGTCAAATTTTTTCCTGAGGTAGCCTTTTATATGCAACCTACAGACTAATGGGAACACATATCCTTAAGGCACAGGTAACATTCATCCAAGTTCATCTAGTTATTATCAGGAGGGTCAGACTCCAGGCTCTGAAGGTTTGAGTTCAATTCTTGCTTCGCTACGTGCCCTTTGTTCAACTTCGGGTACAACACTTCTTTTCCCAATGCGCCCATTCCTCTCTTCATAACATAACAACATAATACATGCCGCCTTCAGTCTTTTTCTTGCCTTATTTATTTAAATCATGAGTTCTGCGGAGCATGATTGTGTTTTAATACACGAACATTCATGTTTCTAGCTCAAAGCACTCTGATCTTTCTATGAGTCTCTACAGGTACAAATATAATCCAAGAAATAGCAATAAAAATATATATTTTGCATTCTTTTGAAAATACAT
Source organism: Fulmarus glacialis (assembly GCF_000690835.1). Lineage (NCBI taxonomy): Eukaryota > Metazoa > Chordata > Aves > Procellariiformes > Procellariidae > Fulmarus > Fulmarus glacialis. Next base: position 111,009 of record NW_009194774.1, on the reverse strand, counting down.
TCTTTCTATACACTGAAAAGTCCCCAAAACATGCCATTCTAATCCTAATTAATAAATACAAGTGTCTAGCTATCTTTCTTTCTTCCTCTCCCATCTAGACCTTTCTAAAATGAATCACATTGAAAAAAGAACTGGTTTTCCTTTCCATTTCTAGCAAAACTAATGCTTCAAAGGGACTGGTCAATTTTCTTCCCATTTTCAGAGCTACATTGTTAATGTAGGAGGAAAAAAATCTACAAAAAGAGGTGTACAGTTTTTCCTGAAAATTTGGCATTTAGATAAGGATTGAGTAACTGGGAAAATCAGGCAGTGGAACATTAATCAATAGCTGTTTGTGGCAGTATGTACTTACTGTCATTAACCCTCCAACAAGGTCACTTGTATGTGGATCCTCATCTTTTGTCCCCAGTTGTGGAGAGTACAATTCAGTGGTTCTTAAAATCTCCAAAACCCGGTCTAAAGCTTCTGCAACTGGCATGGGACTGCTTTCTTGTGCAGCGTTGATGATGTTTATTACCTAGTTTAGCATTAGACATGTTTTGAATTTAGAAGTGATTCAAGAAAGAACAGAGACACTCATAAATTACTATGGAAAACTCATAGCAAATATATGAGCTCTACAACTTTAATCCACATGTGGAAAAATCAAAATGAAAGGGATGTTAATAAAACACTGATGTTTGCTACTGACTCTGGGAACAAGATCGTGGCCTTAATGACAGCAGTCTTATTAATGACTTTCCCGTTCAAGGCACAGCCTCAAAATGTCTCTGAATGGATTTCATATAACCATTTGCCTCTCTTAATTTATTAAAGAGCTGATTTTTGCCAAATCCTTGAATGGTTTCAAAAGGCAGTTTACAATGCGTAAGTAAGGAGGAGGAACTCTAGTCCGTCCTTCACATAGGCAAAAGTCCTTAAAAAGGGTCATGCAATGGCTGACCACATGGAAGGCACTCGGCTAAGCAGGCTCGGGATAACTTTGTTCAGAGCATCTGGCTTTTTGGAGCTCCACCAGTAGGCAGGTGGAACAGGGGAAGTTGCACCAGAGGCCGGTGCTGCCTTGCTCCTCAGTCTGGATGCTGTACTGGAGCCTTGTGCCCCAGTATTCCAGTACAGCACAACTGACAACAGCTAGTGATAGTACACCTTACCTTAGTGATGGGTGCTTCAATAGTCATGGAATGTATCCTGGCCATAGAAGAGTGCCGCCTTTGTGAGCTGCCTGTGTGCAAAACAAAGCAGAATTTGTATCCTGATTTCTGTGACAAGGCATGACAGAAGGATTCAGCCACGAAATCTTGATTCATTTTCTGAACTGCTTACCCTGCTGTGCCCTTCACAGGCAATCTACTGCAGAATGCATACACATGCTTGTTATGCTGGGGACACACAGGTGCAAAGAGATGCTTGCTGAACCACTGATATCCCAGATTAGAGATAAGTAGCTGTAACAGCCTGGCAAAATCATGGTTTTGTTTTTTCATTTTAACTAATTAAAATATTCAATTAAAAACTCAGTTAAAAGACTATGTGTGTGTATAAACTGGTAGGCACAGGTAGGTAACTCTTGCACTTAGGTTATTACAGGATATATTTACTTTTGCTGCCTGATGCAATATGACAAGTTATGAGTCAGCTTCCAAGCTGAGGTAAATCAGTGAAGCTCCTTTGAAGTGAAGATAGCTATGCCAAATTAAAACAGCAGAGGTTCTGGCCTATTATTCACTGGAAATTGAAAAACAAATGTTTTTTATCAGTTAGCAATCTTGGTTCTGTAGACAAAAGGCCAAGATGGGATTTTTCTGGATAATTATGTTGTGCTACCTATAAAATGCAGGCACATCTCTGTTACTCTTTGTGCTGAGCAGCTCTTAAGAAGAAGAATCAATGCTATTTTTGCTATACTGGAGCATGATCATATTCTCACTGCCACAGACCTACTTCCATGTTTCACTAGTGTATGCCACCTAGACTGTAATGATGTATGCTTTAACAAAATCATGTAAGTATCAGCAACAGTTTTGAATATGTGACTCATCTATCAAGTTTGGGGTGATCTAATGGAGCAAAATACAACACAGTGAAAAGAAAACAAAATTCATTAAAAAATTATCATCATATTTTTATCAAGAGAAGAGTTAAGAAATGTAATAGTTTGTTAGGTTTAGAGTTTGCCATTTGTACTTGAAAGTATCTGTGTTGAATCTCATGAGGTCTTCCATGCAGGACGGTAGACGATAGTCTTCCATTCTCCACTGGTTCAAAAAAAGACTCAAAAGTAGTTCAAGAGAAAATGGGGCTATTTGACAGATGTGAAGTTGTTCATGAATTGATGACTTGCTATTTTATTCTCGTGTGTTTATATGTGTATATACACATACATACTTACCTATATCTGAATATCTGAAAATCTGAATATATATAGAAATCAGAAAAATCTACTTGTTTAACATACCATCACTCCCTCGTGATGTTGTGGATCTGACATCTAGTGATCCTTTCCTCCTGTCTTTGTGTCTGCAACTCTGAATATCTGTGGAGAAAATGATGTACAATGACATTAAGTTGTGCCTAAGATGTATGTTAAAGGAACTGAAACTCAGAGGAAGCCTGATAGCAGCTGAGGGACATTTACCACAATGCTTCAGCAGATGAGAGCCAATGAAAGCTCCTTTTTAAACTCTCGCCCAATTACACTGTCATAAACCCAGTCATGCTCTTTGGCAGAACATGCCTAAGTGTTTTTGCAGAACGGATCTAACAGTGTGGAGGGAAAAGTTCCTCTCAACACAGTGACACAATTGTAGTTGTGAATTGTATTGTAGGGCTTGTATTTATTTTCCTGCCTTTTGAGCTGGATTCCCAACTTATCACTAGCTAAACAGTACTGTTCAGACTGTCCTGTGCAACTGTGATTTTCAGTCAGATCACTAACAATGGGCTTTATTCTTTCCCCAGGTACGTTCTCCGCTTATTAGGACAGAAGAGATGTGTCATACCTGTCTGAGATTCAGCCTGAACACGTTCACATGTCTTCTCTGCCTACAATTTAGTATGAGAAAGCCAATTAGTCAGAACTTTCCCATTATTTTGTAATATTTAGGGCTCAAACTAAAGCAAGCATAGCACTATTTTCACTTACCTTATTGTTGTCATTGCACAGTCTACTAATTGACACATAGTGTCTAATCTTTCTGTAGGCAAAAAACAGTGTGTTAATTCCCATCCAAGCCTCAGCTCTAATTCAGTGCTGATACACAAAATGGTTAAGAGCAACAAATTAATATAGGACAAATCCTGTTCTGGCAGGAAGGCTCAACTGAGAATGGAAAAAAAACCACAGTTCTGCACGTGATGGGGAATACAAAATGGAAGCATCTTTTGCAAAGATTGTCTCCTCCTCTTTCTCTCTGGCCCTCCCCCCCAGCTTCTTCTGGGCTGCTGTAGGATGTTTCAGGTACGATATAAAGGCAAAACATGCAACAGTGCAGTCCAACAATCAAAACTTTCTTTAGGATTTAGGGATAGAGCAATCAAACTGAAAACTAGACCCTTGATTACCAGGAAACTTTCTAAGCCAGCTTCAAATGGGCTAAAATTGTTCCATAAGTAGCAATGTATGTAATACATATTTGTCTTACAAGTTTGGCATTTTAAGCTGAAAATATGTTTTCACTCTATTGATGGAGAGGAGAGAACGTGAATTACTTCCAGGGATGAAATCAACCCAAACCATTTTTTTTTTTTTTTTTTAGGAAAAGAATGCATGAGGAAGCTGCATTTGGCCTTTCCTTCATGAAGACACAGCTTTCTAAACAATTGTCTCAGCCAAGTCTGGAGGATAACGTGCTGTGCTTTTAATTAATGTTCGTGTTGCCTTAGAGGGCTTTGAAACTACTACTGCATGCAAGCTGATCCACTTTCTTTCCCAATATAGCATAGAAGGAGTCATCATAAATGTACCAATAACTAACATACACCTGTGTGCTCCAAATGCTCTATTTGGGGACCAAGTGGAAGTTGCACAAAAATCAAGACATGCTTGAATTTTGACTAGGATCAAAGCACACAGTAACCTCATCACATAAAGACGCTCGGCAACAGCCATGAGTAGGTGAGCACGGAGGGACATAGTACAGATGCACAGTGGAACAGGACGTAGGTCCTCGTGGTCCCAACACAATGCACAGAAAGAGAAGAGGGTGCACTTGCACTTCAGGGAGTATTAGAAGAGTAAGAGTCACAAATGAGCACATCTGGATCTTTGCCTCCTTTTGGGGGAGAATTAGGAGAATTTCACTTTCCCTGCACACAGCATATAAAGTTGATTTTGCCCCAAGGAATTATATGCAGAGGTTTGAGGCTCCCTTCCTTCCATAAGTTTCCTTTATACTCAGTAACAGGATAATCCCATCTTTGCTGAAAGCAACTAAGCTCTAAACTGAGCCTTGATTCAGACCTAAATCATGGCTTTAGCTTTCATACTTACCCTCCCTGTCCAATGACAGGTAGTATCTTCACATTTTGTTGTATGCTATCTCCATTTTTCTTTTTCGCATAGTACATTCCTTGCCATTCCTGAAAAAGGAATTCAAGTGGAAGGAAATTCAGATAAAACAGGAAGAGAAGCTGTAGCTTCATATCTTTTTTCATTGAAAGCTGTCTTACAATACAAAACCAGTCAGGACTGGTTAAACGGTGCTTACCCTCAAATTTCTCCCCTATAACTAATCTGGAGATCACTGTGTGGCTGCCAATGCACAGAGAACTTCCAGAGGGGCAGCGTGTGAGCTCCCTGACACCACTCAGTGCTGTGGGAATCAGAACCACATATTCTCTTCCCAATCCTACCTCAATGCTGTTGGGGGTCACTGGGGGGAGACCTAGCAAAGACCTAGCAAGAGCGAGAGCTCGGACCAGTCCCTGCCTGGAGCAAGAGTCCCACAGAGGCTCCAGGAGCATCTGCAGACTCTAACAGTGCGGGGCACCCCCTGCCCTGCCCCAGCACCGCATGGCTGGGACTGCTACGCTGACCTGCCTGACTTTCTCCCTGACTGCGTTGACTCCTCCCAGGACAGGAAGGTTGGTGAGAAACCATTATGCCGACCTGTCCGCCTTCACTTCTGGACTGCATCGTCTCTCCTGCAGAGTTGGGAAGTCTTATCACTGGTTAACATTAAACATATCTGTGACTAAAACCACTTTGGTATCCTAGCACATTTACTTTCTACACTGTCAGTTCAGTCTCAAAAAGCAGCAGAGATTTATCCTGGCTTTTTTAAAGCAAGAGAGACTAGCAGAATAGCTACTAGATTCTGCCTCCCATCTGCTGACCTCCCCTCTAAAAGCACTCTGGTTTCAGGATCACATTTAAGTAGACAATTTTTCAAGTATCAAATTGTCACTGCCAGTATCATTGTTTTTTGATAAAATTCATAAATGGGGGAAAAAAGACAGGGTGGAAAGGAATTTTTCATTTTGCAGTGAGAAGTCTTTTTTTTCTTCTGGAAATGAGATATTTCTTTCTAGTGCAGCGGAGCTCATACCCAGGCTGTGAAGCAGGAGAGCTCCCATGCTGACACACGCAGACATGGCTAAACGTGGCTTCAGCACACGCCGGGGGATGGGCCCCTTACCTGTGGCTCCCTCCCAATTCCCTTACCACGCTGCTGCTGCTTCTCAAACTGTGCTACAAATAATACCATAGCCAAGACATATACCACAACACTGATGGACCTCCCCAGGTCTCCCCTTGCATGTGGTGCCTGCACTGGAGTTGCCACCTCACAGGGCTATTTAGGAAAACTCAAGGAAAGCAAAATTTGGGAACCCTGGGTCTCCCCCTTTCATTTCTGGCAGCCACGCAGAGGCCAGTAACTTTCCAACAGAGCCAGACTTTTGTAACCTGGCAGCTGACAAGATTCACAATCTTGCCTACACTTTTCCATCCCTAGAACAGTTGTTGGTGGTCTTTTTTAATAGACCAACAGATGCATATTTTGAGCTGGGCATCTAATAAATACCAAGTGATTAATAAATAATTGATTCCATATTGCATATTCACTTAATACAAACTACCCATGCCAATTGCTGTCTTTCAGTTGAGTTCAACAGACTGTAGATCACATCTTACAAACATATGTGAAAATACCTTCATGAGGCACATGATACATATTTATTTACGTTAGACTGACAGATCTTGCAGTCAAGCAGGCCAGAGCACAGGTACAGAGAGAACAGTTTTGCATTTATGTTGATGGAGCTAGCAAATAAAGACTCCAGCCCGCAGAGAGCTGCGTGGTGACAGGCTGTGCAGAAAAAAATATGAAACACTTTTCCGAGGATCTGTTGGAGAAAAGAACTGTGCATAACAAATTGTGAAGCGAGCATAATATCTTCTCCTGTGAGCTGCACGAGGAATACAAATGAAGATAAAGCAAACATCACAAAATTCAATGCTCTCGTAATTAAAAGTATGCATATCAATAGTTTCCTGACAACCAGGATGAGGCAGAGATGAGTAATCGATCTCTAACTCAGGTAATAAACCCCGAATATGCACAAAGGGGTGAAGTCATAAGGTACAGATTGGATAATTCCCGCATTGCAAGTGCATCCTTTTCAAGACAGGTTATTCACTAATGTGTTCTTCTTAGTCAACAGATCGATTTTTCAACTTGTGAATTTCTAAAACCTGTGAAACTGTGGCAGCAAATACGTGAGGGAAAAGGTTAGCAGAATTCTGAGAAATAGGAGGTCCAAGCTAAACTCCTGCTGGTAGGTGAAGTTCTCCCAGGGACGTTACTTAAACATATTTTAAGAACACCATATGCTCTCTCACAGAGCCTCTGTCAGCAATCCGCTAGAGAAGAGCTACTTCACAAGATGTGCTGCCAGTCAAGCTCATCGTTATGTCTACATTACATGGTGTGCTGGGACAGAATGCAGAGTAAAAACCATACACAGTAAAAAAAATGGTTTCACCCTTTATAGAGTGAATCAATGCTGAGGTTTCAAACTTCATTAAGGTGGCCATGGCATGCATCTATCCACTGAGGACTCACACACGCATAGTAAGTAATCCCCCAGTTCAGTCTTCCTTTTAGATTGGGGCTTCTTGCACTAGACAGCAAAGTTCAGCAAGCTACTTGTAGAAAACAGAGCAAACCAAAATAAACACAAGATGTCATGAAAACAATCTCACAGAAAGTAAGGCTGAGTTAGGAAGGAATTGCCATAGACCATTATCATAGAGCATGATCGCGCTCCCACCCCCTCTGTAAAGATCGCTATCTTGCAAATAATTCCCAAGGAGTGAGAGGAATTGCATGTCTTGTCTGATCTATCAATAGCTATCTATCTCACTTCAGAAAAACCAAAACTAAGATAAAGTGCTTTGTGTCAAACTGCAGAGATCAGAGGCAGCAAGAATTCTAGTCAGAATTGCACATTTCATCTTAATGGATGTAATTTGAATCATGAAACAGAAGAATGAAAAAGTACAACTTTTTTTTTAACTCCTCAAGTACGGATGGGTGAAAATGCCTTTCAATAATGCTGGCTTCTTGCAAATTGCAGCCAGCTGTAATAACAGAAAATGAACATCCAGAGATAGTTTTTTTGCTAAGAGAAACAACATCCTGACCCAAGAATCTCTATGTACCATGCAATTAGCAATTTTTGTATATAATGCCTATGAACTTTTGTTTGGATATACTGAACTTGCTCACAGCGCTATGTTTGTCAGCACAAGAAGGGAAATGCTGCAAGAGTTCATCTTCCTAAATTCTATTTAAAGACTAGAGGTAGATTTTATACAGCTTACATTTTTCTGAAGATCAGAAAATCTTGCTATTATTTTTGTTATATTACCACGTTTGTTCAAAACAGAAAAGCCAAACCTGTTGACATGAGGATATCACAGTAGTAGACAGTTGGCTTTTTTGGTATGCTATAACCTACAGTAGGCAATATACAGCCTCTATATTGTAATGAGAAGCAGGCTTTTAAATTTAGGATATAAAGAAATCACAAGCCTGAAAACAACACACAGATGATGTTAGAATGATCCAGCCACAAGTTAGGCACCTTTGAAAATGCTGTAACATCTTGACACAAATGATTTCAAACTAAAGCACCTTCAAAATGCTGCAGTATTTCAAGGGTTGCTCCGCACAGTTAACCTCTACTCGCAAATACTTCCTGTAAGAATTTAATTTGCAATTCATTTTTCTATTAATATGTAAATGTAAGGCTACATAGATGGCGTACTATAAAATGTTCCAAAGGGAAATACAAAAAACATGTAAACAGAATATATCCATCTAAAACAGCTTAAGCTGTTCCAGATAGACAGGTTTAAGCAAGTAGTATTTCATTAGCCCTCATAGTTGGAAGTCCTACAGCCAGGAGTAAAATAAGGGCAAGGAAAGAGATGGATTAGGGTTAGATTTCTATCATTCATAGAGTAAAATATATTTCCATTATTAAAGACATTTTTATCAGCACACTAAAATATTAAAAATTTGATTACTTCATATCTTGAGAATTGATGCTGTGGATTTAAAGCCTGACACATCTAATGTATTTGAATTATAACTTAATAAATACTCCATCCTAACATCAGTTTTGTATTACACACATTTACTGAAATAATTACAGTCAGGCAACAGAGGTGCGAAGCACCATAATCCAAGCTATTGTCTATTGCTGGGGTCTCTTTCAAAAGACCAATACATGTAGAAATGAGTGACATATTCTTGTTGAAATGCACATGCAATCTGCACCCATCTAGAGTGCAGCTTTTGTTGATGAATGCTTTGTTAGTACTCTGATTTACAGAGTATGACTCATCACAACTTTGCATCCGTGCTTTTGCATCACTGCCTAGATACACAGAGTGCCATGATTCATTTTAGCACCTCCCTGCTCTGTGTCAATAACATGCTGCTTCCCCACGGACAGTCAATATGACCCAACTAGCTATCCTGACTCAGGTCCGCGCATGGGCCATGACGCATCTACAAACACACCAGTTCCCAAATCTCTTTGTGTGGTCTTTTTTCTATAAGGTACTATGACATGTTCAATGACACCAGAAGCATTTACGCCTCATTGTCAAAATGCAAATGAAAGCTCCTAGATGGATCCTCACACTACAGCCACAACAGTCCCAAAGGAACATCATGGAGCTACCAGGCAAACAGTAACGTCTCTCTGTAATGATCTCCCTTGAAGCCAGCTGCACTTCCTCATGCACTTTCTTGGTGCAACAAACATTTCTAATGGAAATCTATTAGACAGCTCCCATGTCATTAGAGAATAAAAGACATTGGCAGCTGGCAGCTGACACTGCCTATCACTCTCAAGCGATATTGCAAATGTCTCTTCTGATATTTTTACACTCTGAACTTGTAAAATCAGCTTCCACATTTCATGCTGAAATACTTCAACATCGTTCTTTTCTCATTTACATCACACTGGTAACATGTGCATCCATCCCGTTTCTCTCTGGTATTCCCACATCTTTTGCTACATACAGCATATATTATAAAAACACAGCAAGTCACTTATTTTCATAAAACACGTACCTCTTCCAAGCAAGAAAAGAGAAAGAAGCCCTTAAAAATGAGCATTTTTTACTTCCTTTTCTTGTTTAAGTAAGAAAGCTGCAAATGCTATGTGTCTGTGAAGCTGCAAGTTACATCATATGTCATTCCTGGACAATAACAACTTTTACAGGTAGAAAATGATAAGTGATACAATGCTATTACTCACCTTTCCTATCTTTATGCAGGAATTAATAGTATCTAGGAAATCAGCTTTTTTTTCATTTATAGGCACTTCTGTTAATTCCTTTCCTATTAGTTCACCTATTTGATAGCCCATCACTGTTTCAAAAGCAGGATTGACGTACTGTGAAATAAAAACAAACAAAACCTGATTGAACAGAATACTTAAAGCACAACAGAATCCCTTTTTTTCTATTTGTGAAACCAAGGGATCTCTTTCCCAGCCTGAAATAAATCTCTGTATGCACTGCTCATGAGAGAGATGCCTACATTTTTTTCTTTGTAAAGCAAAACAGAAATGTCCATGCTAGAAGAGTTGTGCAGAGTGTGTGCATGTGAGCAAAGAGAGGGAAATTATGGAAACAGCTGAGTATTACATATTCAAAGAATTTAGACAGACAACATAAATTCCTGAAAAATGAGCTCTGTCAGTTCTCAAACCTATAAACCTCAAACCTAACTCAGTGTTCCTAAAAATCACAAATTAGATGGTGAGATACCATAGGAATATTAACCTTATCTATTGACAAATTCATCATCTTATTGTGTCTAAGGGCCAACCATCACTATTCCCCTGTCCAGGCAAAGCCCAGACAAGCAGATTGGAAGAAGTGAAATCTAATAAAGCAACTTCCTCTCTGAACTGAATGTTGCATTTCGCTGCAATTCTGTGGCCCTTACCCAGCAAAACTGAAGACTGGTACCCATAGCCCACACCTTCGTGACCCGCTCGCTAGCTGAGTTACGGACACAGGTCCTGTCATAACAGCATCTGAATGCCTCACAACTTACAATGTTTCAATATTAGAGAAATGAAAAGGGTACCACTGGATGCCCTCTGCTCCTAAAGCTTCCCCCCTAAAAGGTTCCTTCCAAAAGGTTCCCCCCTACATGAGAAAGCCCTGCCTGCTGGAGCTCCAGGACTCTTGCACATGTCGGTTCTCTCATATTCTGGGGCTGTCAGCAGAGGGACAAAATTTGGTCTGAAAAAACATATTTAAAACAACTTCAGGGTGTGTTCTGTTATTTTTGTAAAAGGGATGAAGAAGGCACATCCTTCAATGAAATTGCCATTATCAAGATTTGGGTCAAGAGGGTACAATTTATATGCATGTTATAACTCCCAGAGGCTTAGACTCAAGCTCTTTACTGATAATAAAATCACTCCTCACAGCCTTCATAGCTAGGGATGGAACTAACTCCCTTACAAAGATGATGTTTTTCAGGACTGCAAACCTAAGCACAATTTCTTTTCCCTTTTTTAAAAAAATTTCAAGAGAGGATTACATTCAAAAACAGTTGGCCCAAGAATTCCAATGCATCAAACAGTATCAGATTTCAAAAAAAAAAAAAAAAAAAAAAAGAGTGTACTACCTTTATTTAAATAGAACATCAATTAGATTTGCTTTTCAAGAGCATCAAATTAACATACAGTATTTTTGGAAAAGAATGCATACAAGCCAGTGGCTGCATTCATTTATGACATAAAAGAATCACTACAACAAATAAAAACAAGAGAGAAAATCCTTATTCAACAATCTCCCTTAAAATTAACTTGATTTATGCAAGATACTTTAAATAGAGAAAATTCTAGTCTACAGCTAAACTCACTCCAATCTTTTTAGAACCATTAAGTTAGGTTAGATTCTTGTACTGTAAGAAAGAGTAAATGTAATCATGGATGAAATAAAATACAGTCAGTCCACAGAGCAATTTTCTGTATTTATAAAAATAACTGGAACAAACCTGTATTACATGGTCTTCACTTGTGATCTCAATGGCTTCTTGACTTTTCTCTAATGCTGTAAATAATGAATTACACGCCCTGGAGACAAAAAAAAAAAGCCATCTGATTAAATTTAATTCACGTAATTCTTATAGCATATGACAATAAGGTATTGCAACTCCATACTGAATAAAGTTGCACTTTAATGATTAACATGTTTTCTTCAGCTAACTGACATTCTATAATTAACTACAGTACAGTAAAATACATACTCTTTTAAGGATGTGGCTGAATCGGCATTTTTTTGTTGATGTTTTTGGTAAAATTACCTTAGTTTGAATTGTGCCTGCACCTCTCCAAATTCCAGCTGAATCAACTCATTGTAACAGGCCATTATATTAGAATTTTCTACATATCTCTGCAAATAAAAGGTTAGAAATATTTCATTAATACACATTTCCGTACTCAATGGTATGAAGCTCTGTTTTCTTTTGCTTGAAAAAGAACTAAAAAGGAGTAGATATGCCAAAAATGAACATGTTGTAACACAAGCAACATGAGAAGATTATTTTTTGGGACGAGTAAAATTCTTCAGGTTACTGCATTTTGAGAAGGTGACAGATCCTCATGATAATGAGGTTTAACCATTCTGTTTATTCTCTGTGATTGTCAGCACGATCAATATGTAAAATAATCTACTTTTAATGAAGTTATATGCTTTCATGCTACTTATTTAAAATAACAGTGAAAAAATTATGTTGTGTCTCAAGTCATCAAAATTTGAGATTATTATGAGTTTCCAATTGCTAATACCCCAAACAGTATACACAGAAGAAAGCAAAACTTCCTGACAAATATACCTGCCATCACATACAATTATTCATTTTCGGGCTTGTATAGCAATGACCTCAGTATCTTTGATGTTTTTTTAAAACATCTCATATTTACCAGGTATGAGCCTGAATGTTAAATCTTTGCTCATGCAAACTGCCATAGACATTGATAGTTTGGGAGGGAGGATTGATTATCAAAGGTAAGCCACGACATCAAGGCTGCTAAACAAAATTTTCTACGCTTTGCCATTAGCCCCACCGCCAAGGCTCTGATCCATAAATAATTCAGAACCTGTGTCGGATTACTTATATGCCCACTGGAATAACTCTGTACATATAAGTACAGTTATTTTCAGGCTCTAGCATTTCCTGTATTAGGACCTTACTACAAATAAGCAAATAGGTGCAAATGGATTGCGATGGGCTAGCAAAAAACCTGGTGAGCATGCAACCAAATACTCTGAATCACACTGTAAATCATGCACATTTTTGTTCCATTGTCAGCTTAATGAAATGAGGAATCCACTTAACTGATGCAATAATAAGCAGCTTTCCTGCTTAATTGGAATAGTTGCCAAGGAACAGATTCAACGTAATACTTTTCGGGTGCCTCCAAACAATAGATAATAGCACTTGACAGTGTCTGAAGCCTGTTTACAGATGTGAATTGGCATTTGATAGAAGAGGTTTCCCACAGCACATTCTGTTGTTCATTGCAAGCTGCTCTCTGGCTCTGCTATAGTCACTAGTCAATTGTGTCAATGTCAACTTTTCAAGCAGAGCATCATATACTTACTCTGAAATAAATGTATAAAGTAGAAAAGTCTCAGCACCACTTCGTATATTCCTGAGAATGTCCACCTACTTAGCATTATCCTAATTCTACTGATACATGGTAGTTCAGAATTGGGATATATATAAAAGAATGAGCAACATGAACAAGATTTACAGGTTGGATCACTGACACAAACGGTCACTGACAGCCAAACTTCTGGATAGTTTCTTGCATGGCAATTTTGAAATGTCAGAGCAACCTAGTGGAGTATAACACATACATACCCTTGTGAAGCCAGCAGAGATCAGAGGCAATATTGATGACTCTTCACGATCAGCATGCCTTTTAAAGAAGGATGATAAAGTCAGAGATTATTTCTGTAATCAACTGAGACCCAGTTTCACAAGCCATTGACATACCTGTACCCCAGATGTCACACCAAAGGCTAATATGGCTACGTCCTTACAGGATCTATGAATAAAACATACTTTTTGTGGATTTTGTAAGCTTTCATCTTTGGCATGGATAAGCCAAAATGCTATTTTCCTTTTTGCATGTAACGAGCTGCTTACATCACAAAAATCTAATGCTTCAAGAAAATAAATTAATTACCTAGATTGTTGGACTATTCCTTCTTTTTTGGTACTGGATTCGTTGTTGTTTATGCTGTCCTTAGTCAAAGATGCACTTGAAAGTCTACATGGCCAAAGTTTTAAGAAATGACTTGTTATTTGAGTGTACCAAATCTCAGGTGGGCAACTCAAGATGCCTGAATGAGGATGGATTTTCTAGTGTTGCCTACCCAGTGCCTTCTACTAGGTCACTTTGGGATGACATACTCCTAAAATGATATATCTGAATAATTTTGAAAAACTTGGCTATACTAACTGCTAAAAGACACTCCAACATATGTGAACGTATGGCTGGAATCTGGAAGAAAGGCCATTATGTTAAGTTTTTGTAAATGAGCAGATGGAAGCTCGTCGGTTTAGCAGATGGCACAATAGCTTTTATTTGTGTGTGAAATTTTGGATCCATTTTGGATGGCACCTCTTCTTTGTTTTCCGTGCACTTGTTTCTTACACATGAAGAGAATGATGCCTACTAAAGTACAAGGTTTGCCTAAGATTAAGCAAAGAGAAAAGGGCAGCTGTCAGAAAAAGCTCCCCATTCCTCATGTCAGCTATCTGGTAATGCTGCCTCCCAGAAGCACAAAGAAAGAGGACAGGCACCTGCAAAGCCCCAAAAGCCAACAAACTGAACTGCAGGAAAATGAAGAAGACCCTCCATATGCTATTGGCTACATGTCAGGCTTCTTCACAAATACGCTTCTTGCAGCAAGAAAGGAAATGTGTGAAAGTTCTCTGTTTGTGAAATTCTAAATGGCGACTCGAGAATGCTTGTGGTTCAGCACATGGGAACTTGACACAGTCAACTCAGTCGCAAGGCAAATTCACTTCTGAAGTTTTCAGTAGACAGGGATACTAGACACATCTGAAAAGTTTCAGAACTCAAACTTCTGAGATATTGTCACTGCAAGGGGCTATTACCTTGTCCCAACACACAATGTGAACATTTTGAAAAGACAAAAATGAATTGCAGGGAAAAACCTCTTTTGAGCAACTTCCTAACTGAGTCAGCAAGCCCAGCTTCCAAGCTCTCCTCACTTTTGAAAGGAATTGCTGGCCCACAGAACCACAGGTGTCTTTCTCTCTGATGTAAATGAAGCAGCTCTTGAGTTACTGTTTGCTCTTTTGCTCCTTTCTCTTTTCTTTTGTATTAGTACAATGAGAGACAATTCTGACTATAGAAGCAATGGTTACCACAGTGAGAAAACTTCCTAGCGTAAAAACATTGAAGATGATATTCACAACGGAAACCCTTGAAATGTTTAATTAGGGTCTTTTGTTCGCTAGAGTGGAAAATAGGATTTTTAATGGGAAATTTCAGCACCTCAGAAATGGTTTTCAGAATAAATGTTTTCTGAGAAATGGACATTCCCAAAATTCTACTTTGAGGAAATTATCTTCCATTTATTTCATATCAGATTAAATATATTGCAATTTTGTTACTTTTACATTATTTTATTATGTATAAGTAATGTTTTCAGAGGGAGGAGGAGTAAAAAAGCATATGCACTGCTTTACTGAGATGTCATAATACAGTCTATTTCACTTCTAAAACTTCTTCGGTCAGATACTACTTTGTTCTGATCAAATTCTGCTGTATCTTTTTTTGTAACTCAGCAGATCTCCTGTTTGTGCTGAGATTAATCAGACTGAAAGACAGATCAAGAAAGGTTCAAACTGTTCTTTTTATTAATACCAAAATACAGATCTATGAGGCAGTTCCAGAGTTCTGTACATGATGTTGCAGAGGTTGTTTGAAACATACTGCTAAAGCCTGCAGGGATCAGGAGAGGGGAAAAAACAAAACAAAACAAAACCCAAAGTGAGATGTCTTTAGTAAAAACTAGAAATCAAAAATCCTGTCCCAATCCTGTGGTCAAGGATGGTGAAAACTCTACATGGTATGACACATTATCACTAGCACAGTAAGAAGTTCCAATTCAGGTTTTTTAATATAGTATTTACTTTTGCAATGACAAGATTCATATTTTGTTGATCACATGTGAAAGTAAAGATACGAGTATTTACCTTCGTACTACACCAATAATGACTGTATTTTCTGAGGGTTTTGTTGTTCTGATAGACCTTTAAATAAAAAGCAAATAATTTAACACTTTTTTAAGTTCACATTTCAGAAAACATGACTTTACAGAATCTTCACACAGTACTTTTCTTAAAATGTCTCTTTTAAATGGTTTAACAATAAAGCAAAAATCAAATCCCGAGCCTGCTGGACCACTAAGAAAAGAGAATAAATTTAGCAATGTCTGAGATTCCATGAAAAAAAAGACACAGAGAATGTAGATTAATCTAAACCTCAAATACCCTCAGTAGGGGAATAGCAAAAATTCTCCCCTCTGAAATGGCGTGTAATGGACTTGTTTGAAGGACTTGGCCTCACTCATTTAAGGAACATTTTACTTTATTCTGGGACAGAATGGTAAAAATGTAACAAGGGGAACAGCACTGATACCCAGTCTTTGCCTGACAAAGATCTTATCTAGTTACTTCAGTTTATCAAGGAGAAGAGCCTTTGTCCCAGTGCCCTGAACCCACCACACTCACGCAGGGTACATAATCTGACCCCGCCACCCCCACCCCACAGACTGTTACTTAGTCTAGACACATTCCCAAGGGGTATTTCACTGGAAAGTCACTGAAGCAAGGCACCACTGCCTGTCAAGTCTCTGTGGAGAGATTCAGAAAGGCAAATCCTTTGCCCCTTTTTTCATACTTTACAGGCGTTTGTGAAGTATTTTTGGAATCAGTTTGCAACTTTGCTCTTCATAACAGATTTTCAGATGTTGTAGGTATGGAAACGTGCACACAAAACATTGCCTGTTTACATCTGGAGTTACTCAACAGCAAGTAACATTTCAAAAAATTCAGAACACTAATGAAGTGAATGTATTCATTAAATTGCTTGGTGGCACATGCGGTCTTTGCAGTTAATTTAATGTGCAAACAAGGAACCAGGTATTCAAAAACAAAAAACAAAAAACAAAAAACAAAACAAACCCAACCAAAACAGTTTGCTATGGTAAGAAATTTGTACACTGTGGCTCCAAGCCAGATCAAGCTTCAGATATCCTACCGCACAACCAAAAATGTAAAGCACTGAGGTAACATTATTTCATGCTGCCAGTGGACATCTGTCAAAAAAAAAAAATCAAAGTTCGATAGATTTTATAAAAGGGTTATATAAAAGCAAAAACACTTTGATGATGTGTTAACTATACAGTTAAGCATTAATTACACTGAAACCATGCTTACCTGCATAATGCTTCTGCATCAAAGTATCTGGAATGTCTATGGTCTATAATGATAATGTCATGGTGTTTATCAAGAAAACATTCTAGTGCCGACTCAGGTGTCCTGGCAATATTACATCGAAATCCAGCTTTCTCACATGCCCAACAGAACCCGTTACTCTGGTTATCTTCTTTGGCAAACACTAGAAGTACCTGGGTTAAAGACAGACAGTAAATCATTACAAACAAGTCTTACAGATACAGTAGATTCTGTACTTTTGCCTGTTGTTAACATGTTTTTTAAAGCCACTTCCAAGGCTTAATCCACTGTTTTTAACAGAATTGCTTTCTACAGACTATTGCTTTTTGTAATTGTTTGTATACAGAGGTGTTTCAAGTGGATAAAATAGTCTGCCGGAGCCATTTATATCCACGTGGGATGAACAAGTTTGGGAAGTGGCGCTCTTGTCATTAGCTACAAAGAGAGCTTAGGTAATCAGTTGAAACTAGATGCCTACGTTTCAGACAGTGCACATGAAATAACAATGAGTCTACTTTTCTTCACTGAAATTGTCTCACATACAACCGTTTTCTTGGTGTTTATTTTTCTTGCCAGGATCATATTTGAGAAAAAAAAATGCCACGGTTCACCTCATGTGAATTAATATTTAACGGTGCTTCAATGGCACGATGAAAAATGTGCTTTCCTTTTCATCTCATTCTAGTTCCCCAAAGTACTGGATGCAGCCCACTCTGCAGGGTTTCTGGAAATTATAGACAAGCTGGTCAAGATGAACTCATGCAAGACTGAAATCATAAACAGTACCTCTGTATATGGAGTACATCCCCATTTGACTCCTATGCAAAGCTTGCCATGGGATTTATATCACAGAAGGAGATTACCACAGTTGAAATCCAGAAAAGGAAGTCAGATCTACGAGCCAGTATTTGCTCTGTCCTAACTTGCTGTGTAATTGCCAATAACATTAATCTCTCTGAGCCTTTTTAAAATCAATACAATGCCTACATACTCAAAGTACAATAAGGCCCGATTCCTTCTAAAACGTGTTTCAAATTTTAGGACTGAATATGGTACAGAAGATAGACATAAAGTCTGCTAAGGAAGACTCTCACTGATGTGATTGTGCTTTGTGTCAAGATAGTATTTTGCAGAAGAAAACTTCTTTTGCCTGAAAAAATACACAGAATGTCAGACTATAGATCTATGTTAGTGCTGATTTTGTGGGTGACTCAGTATATGCAGCCTTTTGGGAAAGATGGATAACTAAACCAGTATTTGGTCTATTGTCCCAAGACACTAATCTTTCAGTAATTTAACCAAAACACACTTAGATATATGCTTTGGTCAGACAATAATGTGGAGCATGTGTAACTCACACCCATCCCACTGACATTTACCTTCTGAGTGATTTTAGGAATCCCAGTGCTGGTTACACTTTGGACTAGGTTGGTGGAATGTCTACCAGTATATCTTAACATTTCCATGTAGTGCATATTTTTGTAAGAATGAAGGAGTTTGTACTCATTTAGCTCAGATTCCTTTTATAGCAACCTGCAAAACTGTTTGCAACAACATGTCATAGTTTGGGCTATATTTAGTGAAGTTAATTTATAACACTCTAAGAGTGGAAGAATGGTTTGCAGCAATAGCACAGCAAGTCAGCAGATCTGAGTTGTATGATTGACTCTGGCACAAATGTGATGTTGTCTAACTTCTCCTTCCCTCATACCTGCCAGCTATATTACCAGGTAGAATTTTAGAGTGGCCTACAACTATACGATCACTAATAACAATAAAGGAGGCAGAAATATTTAAGGAATGTTTCTGGTTTATACTTGGGGAACAGCTGGATGAGGCTGTCCTAAGATCTGATGTTCAATGATATTATTGTCTATTCTGACAATAGCTCAGGAAGATGTTGAACTGCAGTTCTTGAAGATAGACATTTGCAAATTATCAGGTCCACATTACTTTCACTCAGAAGTTTTGTAATTACTGATTGAGGAACATCTTGGATTATTAATCGTTCGGTATGCCTTGGGATATAAGAGAATTTTCAGAAGTAGTCCAAAGGAGTCTGGCATCTGCAAACCTCATACCCATCCCAGACAAAATAAGGGGACAACTGACATATGACCTTTATTAATAAAGAGATAAAGGAGGATGAATTAATGTCAGTCAACAATGAATAACAAAAAAACATACTTTGCCAAGCTCACTTCATATCTTTTGTGATGATATTGCAAGTTTGTTTGATGCTAGTAATAATGCTGGTGTAATAGACCTTAACAGGACATTTCGCTCAGTATCACGTTGATGAGCTTTTGATTAAGAATTGACTACCAGTAAAATACAAAACAAGGCACAGACTAAACCGATTACAAGTTAATTGATAGCAGAAAGAACTACAGATAACTCTATTTTTATGAGCTGAGAGATGTTTGAAGAAAAGAGTTAGGCAGGATTTTTAGGATATTACATAGAATGTCGTGATAAAAATCTGTTAGGTGCGCATTATCACGTGACAAAAATGCTTTGCGAAGATCTCTATACCCAAAAAATTCCAGTCATAAATTTTAAACTAACATCTGTGATGTTTTACAAATTAAGACTTCAGTTTGAACCGTTGTATTACCTGAAGTTGATCTTGATGAAGTCTCATAGGGCCAAACTGCACATCTGTTACTGGTGCCTAGAAGAAATAAGAAGGGATCTTATTAATACATATACACCTAAGGAAGAAGAAAAATTAGCTGTGTTAGAGAAGACATTTCTTATTTACCATTGTCTCACAGATATATTGCTATTATTATGAGGCTGCCTCTTCATGAGGGTCTTATTCTGCTTTTGTAAATTTATATGCTAAGCTGCATTAACACAGTTAGAAATCAACAAGCTATTCTTCAAGTCTTTTTTTAATTGTTACTTTACGATAAAAATAATTTTACATAAAGTAATGGATTAGTCATGAAAGTTTGGTAGACAGATTGTTATTTTTCTGTATCCTCTGTATCACTCCAGCTGCTCTGTAAAGCATGGAAGTGTTTAAAAAAATTGTTGTTTTAAAGTCCCAAAAAGCATTAAATCTCCAGGAGAAAGGCAAAAATATGTAACTTTGCTCTTAGAATTTCACATGTAACAGGTGCCCATCAGTGCTACAAAAGCACACTAATTTAATTTCTCCAAGGGTGTTTATGCTGCATTCCTTCCTTCCTGCCCAGCCCCTCCAGGGAAGGTTTCAGAACTCAGATATTTGTACTTGCCGATGCATGTATTCGGCATGCAACTTTGCTTTGAAAAATTCTGCAAAAATGCTGTCATATGTCATGCTTTCTGCATGCCAGCGATTCCCACATTAGATTCTATTCAAGTAACACAGGCAAACAGTTTAGCGTAGGATGCAAGAACTGAGCTGGGATCCTTTCTTCTCATGTGTCACTTCAAGCAATGGAGGTCAATGACTGGGAGTGCTGTTTATCACACCTGGTTCTCTTTGATACGATTAATCATTAATCAAGCTTGAACATGAATGACTCTTCAGTTGGTATGGGATGGACTTTCTAAAGTAGTTAAACACATAAATATAGAGGGAGACTCTAACAGGATTACACAGGTTAGGTTCTTTGGGAATTCCCATGAGGCAAGTATCTGCACTTTCATGTGCTTAAATATTTTTCACCTCTTGTTTCAGAAATGAAAACTAAAAACAGGAATAACAATGCTCCTGATTCAAAACAGGAAACAGAGTCCAACCAATGGTCCTTGGAGTTACATAGACTCTTCAAAGGTAACTAGAGTAAAAAAGCAGAAGAAAATTATTTTTGGCAATGCAGTAAACGGAACACATCTCTGGACTCATATGTACAAAGAAAAGATCTGTTGAGCACAAAGGCGGCATTTTTACATTGTTTTTCAAAGTAAAACCACACTTGAAGATCAGATTTATTGCTTTGCAGCCTGAAATTTTTCCAATAAGTAATTTTAAAGAATCATCAGCATATCCCACAGAAAAATCTTTTCAAATAATATGCTCCATTCTTTCTATGACCTTACTGCTCCATTGCTCAGCCCTTAGAGTTTCTCATGTGTGATTTTATTTATTTATCAACTTGGAAATCATCACTGCAACATTAAATAAGTAAGAAACTGAGTCAAGGAAAAATGGCAACATACTGCCTGCAAAAACAAGCCAGGAACCAGTGTTTGCCTGTGTTATTTAAGAGGGTCTCTAAAAACCGATGTTAAAACAACATGGAGGGGTTTCAGATTTACTCTCAGTCATTCTGGATCAGATCAGCTTAGTTTAAATACTAAGTCATTTCGTTTAAATACTTAGTCATTTTTTTCGAATTTTGAGACCAAAAATCTCTCTTCAGTTGGAAAAATCAAGCTGCTCTATTCTCCCTTGTGGCCCATCATCCAATTATTCAAAATCTGCACTAGAAAATAGCAAATACTTTTGCTGATAATGCACGTAGCAGGAGGGAATCCAGCTCTTTGCACCAGTGTTACTGGTTTTGCAGCACTGACAGTAGTAACTACTTGTCCTGAATCAGTAAGATCAGCAGAAATGCCTGAAGGACACAGAGGGAGCATATCTATTGAGTAAGAGATGCCTTTTTACAGTCACTTCTCTGACCATAACCACACGTCAAATTAAATTTTGAAACATTTATTTTCTACACTCCAGCTGCCAGCATAAAGCAGCAAGTGTTTTCAGTTTCACCAAGAGATGGGCCTGAGCTGTGAGGTTCAGATCCAGAGCTGGCATTTGGGGGTATGTAAAATCCCATCTATCAGGCCAGCGTACCCTTGGAGTATCAGTCCCAGTCCAAGGGGAATTTTAACAAATGAGATAAACCCAGTATTGCCAGTTACTGCTTTTCAGCTGCTTCTTTCTTTTATAAAGGTTGTGAATGAATAAGTCAAAGTATTTAAAAGGCTGAGCCTGAAAAACATTTTTCTGCCAGAAACCTGTGGCCATTTCTACATTGAAAATACCTGTCTATGCACCATTTAAGCTTGTTACAAGGACTGCCCACAAATGAGATAAACTGTCTTGTTACACGTTAACTTGCTGTCCTGACTAGAAGAAAAACGCCAGTCTGCGTCTCAGCTGGAAAATTTTGGTGAACTCCAGTTAATTCTTAATCCTGTTGAAATCTCTTCAAATAACTTGATTAGTCATTTCAACTTTTTGTGTGCTGCTGGTAGCACTGAGAAGTAACATGCCGATTAAGTACTGTGTCAAAAATCAAGGCTTCAGCAAGGATTAGCAGAAACCCTCAACTATCGGTGAACTAAACAAGCTTTAAAAATACGTCTAATGCTGCAAGATTATAACAAAACCAAACCCAGCCAAAGCTCACGTGTATAGTAACTCCACAAACACAACTTCTGCTACTTCTTCCTTGCAGTTTCTTTGCTACTTGAAAAACACAGACCCAAGTACATTTTCAAATTGACAGACATGACTTATGCATGTGACAGCCTTCCAGGCAGGCACAAACCTGTAAGAAAGTGTATGAGAAGACAGAGAGGTAGAACTAGTTGTAGGTTCCTGGAATTGATCATGATAGAACTGGGTCCATTCCAAAGAGCCACTGACACAAACTTCGTAAGTACAGCGTATGTGACTGTGGCAAGACCTGAGTCCAGGACACTTTGAGCACCCTGACTATGAATGTAAATCTTTTGAAAATCCTTCCTTGACCAAACAACCTCAGAGGCCAGCCTGTAATTTGGAGCCAGGGACCAAATCAAATAGATGGTAAGAAGGGGTCCTGCTGCAGATTTCTGACAGCATAACCTGCTCTCATTGCAACCCCATACTTAAACCATCCCAAGAGTGCAGGCTGGCACCACAGCTCATAGTCTCAAAGACATCTAAATGTTAGAATAATTTGCAACAGTAACTAATACTCAGGCTTTTGAAAATGCAAACCTTTTTGGCTCGTCTGTGCGAGTGCAACTTCCGCAATAGCTGCAGCTCAGTTCTTCTAGGTCTGGGGAGTAAGAGATGCCTGTAATAGCAGGCTGCAGGTCAGCAACTACTAGTTAGCTTTAATTGCAGACAGCAGCTCCATTACTGCAGCAGCAAGTGTTTACACCCTCTGCTTAGAGACACAGCAGATAATCAACTCCAGGCTACTTTAAATGCTTACACACAGCAATTGCAGCCATTTTACATTCTCTGACCCGCTGAAGTACTGCTGGTAGCACTTATTTTCCCCAAAATTTGCCTTTCTTATTTGAAGACCGTATTTTCTGTCCTGTCGAACCAGGCCTGGCCCTGGCACAAAGTGAGATCCGTCCCAAGGCAATGGCATTAGCCACTCATATGATAGCTGTCAACGGGGAGGTCTTCCACTGACTGCTGTGTGCAGCTTAACACTTGCTAGAAATGATCTGCATGTTGTAGCAGCTAAGTTGCAAACATTGAAATTGCTGATAGAAATACTTCATGTTTCCAATGTTCAGAGAAAAGTGAATGTTTGGTAAATAAAAACACTGAAATAAGCTTTAAAAAGACAGACCCAAAAAACTGTGACCGATCTGATTAAAGTATAACAAACTCAAATGTTGACCTGATATAACCTAGTAAAGTACTTCTCGCTATGAGTCATTCTTCACATTTTACCAGAACAGAATCTACAGGAATGGTCTGTTCATGGTTGCTGGGTTGTTTTTTTTTTCTTCCTACAGCTAGAAAAACTTTAAATGAACTTGCTCAATGAATAAACGTAGAAAGGAATAAAGGGTGGAAATAAAGCCAGCTTGATCCACATGCTCCCTATGGTGATAAACTGCCTGGTTGGCGCGTGGGACACATCAAAGCAGCCCGCAGGTCTCCTATTTGCTAGAGGTCTCGTATCTTGGCTTTTTCCAAAATGCCTCTCCTACCATTACCAATTGGAAAGGAGAGCAAACCTCCTAAAAGGGCAGAGTCAGCCCCCAAAAAATCCTTTGGCTATTAACTCCCATGCAAAACTCCTGCTATGGAGGGGCAAACACATTCTTTCTGGAGGGTGATTTTCTTAAGTCACTTCTTTTATGAAGCTTTGTGGGATGTTTTAAAGCAGAGCCTTGCGCAGCCCAAGGTAACCCTCGTCAGAGCTGCGACCGCAGGCTGCTGCAGCACTACCCACTCATGAGAAGGGCTGGCCAGGGAGCTGCTGGCATCCTGGGGAGCAGGAGCACTCGCCTGAAATCCTCCTCCACAATCCACAACTGCTCCATCACTTCCTTTCTGCCACAGATGGGGCTGTGCGGATGACAGGAATGACTCTTCGTCTGGGCATGTAATTGCCATGCACAGCCCTGGCCTCCTGCTAGTATCCCTCCCTAAAGGGCAGCTGGAAGCATTTCTGCTCCTGCTGCTCTTCTTGCCTTTTCCAGGTTAGAGTTTGCAGGAGGAGATGTGACAGATTATTTTTCCTGCAACTGACTTGAACAAAGAAGTGACATAAACTTTTGCTGAATGGATTGCAGATGGAAACTGCTGCTGTACGGCTAACATCTGGGTTTAGAAAGCAGACAATGAGAAGAGAATTTCTGTTAGTAGTTTAACACTAAGTAGCTGCCTCTTCCAAATAAAGACTTCAACCTCAAGGCTCTGACTCATTCTAATATATGACACAGATAACTACAATGATTAGGCATAAGACTTTATTGCTGGTCCTAATAGACTACAGCCAGCAAAATTCATCATTTTACTGAGACCAGTATTTTAAGACATCACAAAAAAGTGTTTTATCTAATTTTAAAATATATACTTAAGTTTTCTACATATACTAGGTACATGATATAATCAGCATGAGTTGATCCATCACAGCACGATTTGACGGTCTTGATCATCAAGATATGCTAGGAGCTATAGGACTGTTAACATACACTGGATTTTGATAATTCTAAGAAAAATAAAGGGATTAATTTTACAAAGGAAAAAATATCCTTTTTCTTAACCTGCTGTTTTAAGCACAGAATTACCCTAGAAAATGAAAGCTCAAATGAACTCATAGATTTATACCATACCTTAAACTTTAACTGATTTGGGATCTATTAACAGCACTAATTTGAATTCCACATGATAATACCCTTTCTCAGAAACCTTAGCCAAATCCTCTTGGATGCTGAAAGCTAGGAAAAAACCCACTCGGTATAAACTGGCATGACAAGGTCCAGGATCTAGTCCACCCAGGTCATACCAGAGTGGTGCCTATGTCTGAACAGAGAGTGGCTTTGTGACTCGGTGTGGCTAACATTTCTGGGCAAGAAAGTCTCCAAGTTCAGGATCAGCTATAGGTTTTCACTATTCACATTTTTCTTTGTTTATAATAATCTTTATCACTTTCTGAAATATATGAATACTAATCCAATCCACGGTCATTTACCTATTTCTTTCTCAGTGGAAATCTACCTAAGTAGAGAATTTAAGACTTAGCTTCCTATTTTCCGTGCACTTTCTGCTAGACACTTAACATCAGTGTTCACATCTTCCTTGCAGACCTTGACAGCACTGTTTTGTTACAAACTTAACATTGGTACAAGTTACATAAAATGCTGGCTGAGCAGATCTTCCTAACATGCGCAACTGTTCGGAGCATAAAATTAATTTTATAGTCCACAGGCTGAATTCAGACCTGGTTAGCAACAGTGAAAATTCAGAGTAATTCCACCAAATACAAAGAAAATACGCTACATTTACTTCAGTGTAAATGAAGTGGGAGTCTGGTCCCATGCAGCTACTTCTTTTGTTGTTTGGAGGACACAACAGTTTGAATAAAGAATAAGAGAGAACAAAGCATCCAAGGTTTCTGCCTTTGCTCAACAGATTCAAGCACAAAGGTAAGCCCGGCTCTCAAAGACCCTAAGCCGTATGTAGTGAGTTTATTCTTTGCTGAAATACAAAGGCAAGAGTACTGAAAGGCAATTAAAATTTACCAAAACTGCTGTTCAACCTAGATGAAACCTGTTAATTCCAGCCCTTGATATTTTTTCCTATCTCTGTTTCATAGAAGATGTAGACAAATGTCACAGACTCAGTAATTAACACAATGTAGCATCCTGAGTCAGTGCAATTTGCTTTGATAAAATCTAGCATTTACATTAATCTAAATCGGGTTCCTACTGATGCGTCTCTGTCAACAAAACAATACAGATTTAGATCTGTATTACAAGGTCTGAAGATCACCCGAGGTTCTGTTCCGGTATCTTCTTCCTTTTCTCTATTTTCTGTTTTAAATTGATTCCTAGAAGAATTATCTGTGATGCTGCCATGTAATGATACAACAGACAGTGTAAGCGATGGGGTAACATACCCTCTGTTTTCTTAATCCATTCCTTAAGTTTTAGTACCAGTTGTGAACCAGTTTTACATAAATGAGCTCTTGAGAGCCAAACTCCGGCCTCTGATTCACATCGTTAGCAACACAGAATTTGGACAGCTTGCAATTTTTGTGAGAAGAAAAGCTTTATCGAGCGTAATGTGTTGCCAGAGCTCTCCAGTCAGGCTGCTGGCCCTTTCAGCCACCAGACCCACTCCCTTATTCCCAAGTTCCTGACAACACCTTTACAGCTCCTAAAGTCCAGCCCCTCTTCCACTCTCAGCTTGGAGGCAAGTTTCGGGTTAACCCAGGTCCTGAGGAAGCTACCCAGAAGATATCTACGCCCAGCTGGGACTGGGACTGCCTCACTGGTGTGCCCAGACACAGCGCTGAACACTGCGGCTATCCTAGTTTCACAGGCCTCTCCCGGGCCTGAGGAGGACCCTGCTGATTTCTGGCTATGTGTTCAGCTTGCCACACATGCCAACCATTATTATATATGTTTGTTTGTTTTTCTGTATTCTGGGCCTAATTCCCCACTGCATTTCCTCAGTGTTATCCCACTGCAACAAGTAAAGCTAAATTAGAACAAAACTGGAGTAATACTGTTGTGAAATCGGGCTCGCTGCCTTCTAGCACACTTTAGACACAACTGAGAACTCCCATTTTGTACCGCTTATAAATTCTCCCCTTATTCGTTATAGGAAACTTTGGTTACGAAGCTGCGAGCACTGACACTAGCAAAAGTGAATCATTCCGTTTTGTTGGGAATAATTAACAATGCTGTCCCAAATTGACTTTTATTATTATTTGTAACGCGGTAAGGCCTGGGTGGCCTCTGGCCCACCGCTGTAACATTGTACAATGACAGGACAAAAAGGCAGTCGGCATTGTTAAAGGTCAGAACTTTTACACAGAACATGCTAACAATTCGGGGGAATTTTTAGCTCTTGATAGGGTATTTAAGTGATAAAATAAATGTCATTATCACTTAGCATGCCTACAGCACTATTACACAGATCTCTAAACTCGTAGAGGGAGGAAATGGTTGCTGTTTCCATTCTTACATTCAGAGGAACCGAGGCACCAGGGGAGAGAGCCGGTCTCAGCACACCTCATGCCAAGCCCCGGCATCCCTCGGCATGGCGTCAGGTCCCCCTGCTTCCTGGCCAACCGACAGCCGCAGGCACTGGTAATACTGGGACCATTTGATAACAGCTGATATCTGGAAAATACCCACTGATTTCTGAAATTCAAAATGGTAGTTTCTGATAATTGAAGCACAATTTACATTACGACTCGGTAACCACAGTATTATCGTAGGTTTCTAAGGTAAGCAGATACAACTCCAGCAAAGCCACTATGCAAATCTCACACTACGTACTTCCACAAGAGTCCTCATTCTCAATGAGCCACACACCAAAAAGGGACAGAATAAATCACAGACAAGTCAGAAAAAGAAAGCCATCTACTCATTAATCCACACTGACTTTTTCTGTCCAAAGAGAACAAAGTTGAATGGAAGCCAGTCCTCACATCAAAAGCTATTCAAATCTAGCAAGTTGTATTTGCTGCAGCATCTATCCGATTCAGAAATCCCTTGTAGACCTGTATGCTATGCACAAGTACACAGGGCTTGAAATTTCATCCATTTGTCTGTTTAGAAGAGAAAAAATGTGAATCATATGCTCCACATATGTTAATACTCTTAACACTGGTCTGTGCCCCATGGTCATCATTTTGCCAAATGCTTTTATGACCAACTAGCACTGAATTTAAAATGCTCTAGGCCTTCACCATCTTAAGATTTGAGATGCCTCACTGGGATCTTCATTAAGGTCCCCACTTTCTGACTGACAGTTTTTCAAGAACTTCTCCATTCAGGCCACATACGTACAGATCTTTGGAGGCTGTGAGCCCTCCCCACGTCGGATCCCTGGGCTGCTCACTAAACTATAGCCAAATATTTCTGTGTGGTGGGGGCATGCTGTAAAGCATTTGTAGTTATATCCTGTGCTAAGAGAAAAACAGCAGCTTAAATGATCTGGCTTGTACTTTAGAGGGATTTTTTAAACCCTGTAATAATGGTTTTCTATACATAGGTTGCAGAAATGGATGCCTTTATCAATGCAAAAAAAAAGTAGTATGAACATTTTCAGCTGTTCAAATTCAAATGTAGTTTTTAAGCATTTATCTTTTTGGAGAGTCCAGCTTAAAGGTAACAGGAATAGAATGTGCAACATGCAGAAACTGAATTGCTTCAGATGAAAAAAAAGGGGTCATCTTTAAGGCACTAGCACCTAATTCCATGTTCTATTTGT
Source organism: Fulmarus glacialis (assembly GCF_000690835.1). Lineage (NCBI taxonomy): Eukaryota > Metazoa > Chordata > Aves > Procellariiformes > Procellariidae > Fulmarus > Fulmarus glacialis. Next base: position 82,332 of record NW_009194774.1, on the reverse strand, counting down.
TTTTGACAAAATTCAAGGGTCAGCCTGATCTTCAGAGCAAATGTCCTCCAAAGTCAGGCATCCTTGGTATTCTGGGGTTACTTGCAAATAAGGGTTGTGATTGCCTTTGTGACACGTTACCCTGCGGGCAGCTGAACAGCACGTATGTGTGGATATTACACCCGAGTTTCAGCAACTAATCCCTTGTACTCCCAACAACTCTGAGACTGCTGTTTTCCCCTTTTCAACCAGGACCAGCCACACTCTAGCTCACAAAATGCTTTAAAGGCAGCCACATAAAACCAGTGCGTCTAGCAATTCCCAGAAGGCTGAGAGACCTATTTCCTCTCCCCTTTTCCCCTCACCCGGCACAGGTCTGGCTACTCCACTGGCTAGCAGAGCTATAACCAAGCTCTGGGGACCAACTAACTCCTCATACGCTGGCGTGGATGTAAAAGTTTCAGTGTGCTATCCTCTCTCATCTGTTGGCAGAAATAACCTCTACCCAGATGTAAAGGCTAGCCAAGAAGATAGAGAAGAAATTGGTCTTTAAGTCTCGCAGGTCATCAGCCAAGACACATTTGAAACCAGAGCATTAAGTACGTTGGAGTTTGCATCACTCCAAACAAATAAATCCAGCCTTGGCTTTACCAACATCTTTGTCTAACTGAAAAGGAACTTCTCATTCACTTAATGCTGCCTCAGGTGTATTAATTTTGCAGGCAGGCTGTAGCTGACTTTCCATCCCCCCACTTGAGCAGACGCTTTAGTACAAATACTACATTCTTCTGGCCCAGAGGGAAATTCTTGCTGCCTGCACTTTAACAGTTGAGCTGCATGGCACTCTGGGAGACTTAAATATGGCACAGTAGTTCTATTGTTTAATATTATTAAAACTGCTTGCTCTCTTGTGAATCTGCAGGATCCTGGAGTGTAGCAGTAAGTGCTAATCTGTTTCATATCTATCAGCTAGTTCTCTTCTTTCCAGTGGATACCACTTGCTAGTTTTATTTTAGAGATCATTACGAAGCATCAGGATACAATAGATCTCCATCACTATCAGTTTTCTTTTTTTCTTTATGCACATGAATTTCAGTGGCAGTTTTCCTTGAACCATCTGGATTTGAACAGAGTCAGCTGACTAAAAGGAAATTCCAGTCTATCAGGAAGATTTCCAATTACTTTCTTTATGTCAAACAAACTTTTCATGCTTTGATCTACCAAGACTGCAATCGCCACAAACAGACCAAGCAAAGCAAGAGAGTACAGCACAAAAATAGCATAAAACCAGTCAGTGGATCTGCTAGGCTTCCTGGAAGATCTCTATTTTGTCCTAAACCTTCCATTTGTTAAGGAACAAACTTGCCTTTTCTATTGTCATTAATAACCCATTGTTTGCACTGACATAGTTCAGGCTTTACTGACCATAATATTTTTTTCTATCTGCTGCCATCCATTATCATAAAAGCATACACTTCCCAAGCAGTATCAAATGGCCTGCAGCAAACTGCTGTCAGATCACAGTTGGGCAGGTAGCAAGCTGAGATTACCCCTCCTGACCAATTGAGAACTGCACATGAGCTCCTGTGATTGCTACTTTATCTTACACATCTCTAGCCTTCGCATAGGTGGGCATCCCGGATGCACAGTTGATTTTAGTACTCTCAGACTGGATGGTGACAGTATGGAGCTGCCTCTTTCTCCTCCTTCTTCCCCATTCTCCCAGCCATCTGCCATACACAACACTTCACGCAGCTTACTCAGGTGCCTGTGAACCTGCTGGACGCCACTGACATGTGGTTTTCTGTATGGTCCAAAAGGTGTGCTCTGCCCACCTTAAGTAAGCACAAACTCATTTGTGCTCTATCCAGTACCTTGCCTGGGAACTGCTCCCAAAGACAGCAAAGATGCAGACTCTAAGATGTAATTTCACAGGCAGAATAAATGCTAAGTCAGTGGGACAGAGGCCAGTACAGTGAAAGAGAAACATTCAATATGGATAATAAACATTTCAGTATTTTTGTTTACTGAATACAGGTTTCCCAGGCTGAGTGCAACTGTCTACTGATATTTCAGAAAACTGAAAGAGAGGTTCTTGGCACTCAAACCTTTTCTACATAGAGAACTTTGTCTCCAATAAACGGAGGAAGACTTGAGACTGCAGGCATATTAGAGATGTCTTTTTAAAAAATACAAGGAAATTCACAGTAGTACATTCTTTTTTTCCCACTCTAAGGTTTAGCATTAATTATGCTTGTTCACACCAATGACCAATCCAACAGGTTAACTCCAGGTTTTATCAAAAGGAGGAAAACAGACAAATGGATTTAAGAGCGCTGGGAATCCCTTCTTTCTTTTGACCACTAGGAACTTCACTGGCGGAGGGCATGAGTGACTGGTTTCCTCCAATACAGATGTCTCTTCATTTCTGAGGACCTACAGGGTAGTTTGAAACCTGACACTGGTTTTCTGCTTGAGTCTGGTTCAGTAACACACAGTACTTCTGCCAGCCCACAGGGCTCGTTAAATATTACACACTCGGTAGATGGGATCACTCTTTTTTTTCCTTAAGTACAGTAAAACCTTTTTACAATTATGCCGAACCCCCTAAACTTTGCATGTCTTTAATAAAGTGAGGTTTTTATTATAATCAGAATTGCAATTAAGTAGAATTTGATGCAGCAAAGCAACTTTTCATTCTAATTCTCTTGTAAGCAGAATTTCACTCTATCTGGATTTGTGGTAGGCACACTCCATTTTATTTAACTTAACTGAAAAAAATCTGTTTAAGAAAATTACTATTATACTATTATCTTTGATACAAAGGAATCTCTGCACGTTCTGCTTATGAGTAGCACTTCCTTTACGAAAGAACTGCTGGATATGCCAAAGACGACACTGCTGGTATAAAATGAATTATTATGGAGCATGACTTTCTCTCTAGAAATGCACAAGCGACCAGTATGTTACCACCTCCTAGTAAAGTTTCACAGGACTAAAGCTGTGGCAACCGTGATCTCAGTAGAGCAGTCTCCCACAAGGCTGCTCCTTTTTAATAAACAACCCATCAGCAAGGAAGCCCATAAAGCACTCTGCCACTGTAGTCGTTAACTGGGAAACAAATTCAGCTGGCTATCAAATATCCACTTAAGATGAAATCCTGCCCACAGTGAAGTTCATTGACATCAGTACTGTCTAGATATACCCTCTCCAGGTACAATGTTTGTATTTCTCAAATAAAGTACAAGGGCCATAATTATGCAGATAATAATCTATAACTGTTGAATAGCCTCATATAAATTATTTAACCTTGAGATTTCCAGGAAAGAGAGACATCATCTGGAGATACTTGCATCAGATACTTTTATCAGTTATATGACAGCAGTGAAACTTTCACATAGAGTCTTGCTGCAGTTGAAGTTTGAAGGAAAGGTCTGCAACATGCAGGGATAAGAACATGGGGTAAGAGAAGATGCAAAACCACTGAATATAATGTAAACACGTGCATTCACCTGCAAACTGCATAGACAGATAACTGCTGTATAAAATCATGAACACTTACAAGCACACAGCTAGCAGTGGTTAAAAGGTGCATTTGGTCGAGCAGATGTGGACTTGTCATTTGGACAGCCATTTTAAAACGGTGCTTGCCTTCCCTATAACGTGGATAGGATGTCAGGAAATATTTTTTCAGAAGCTTTATCAGTCTCCTCAAGTTACAAATCCTCAGACCCTACAGCGGGCCCTTCCACAGGGGCTGTCTGGACACCAGCACTGTGTGCCACCTCTGAAATAAGCAGGTTCTCCACTCCCCCCGGCAAGGACTGCAAAACGCGAGCAAAGCAGAGTTGAGACTAGCACAGCAAAACAGCTTCTCAAATATTAGGATCACCAGGTACCTACCATCTTCCGCAAAATTTTATTGACACCTAAATCTATCTGGCTGATCTAAAAAGGTCTGATGTTGTAGCTGAGACTTGCACAACTGTCCTACGATAGGAATCAGTGCTGGAGCTGTGCACATGTGAGGAGCCTGGGCTATTCTGTCACATGCCACTGAGCTCCATGCTGCATCATTTAGTCAGGCAGCGACATCCTCATTTCATTTGGATATCAATGATGAATTAGAAGAAGGAGCTATGTGAAAGAAAGAGGCTCCACTTAGTCATCATATAATGAAATGGTGTCAACCTATGCAAAAACCCCCCTGATTAGTTAGTTGCAAGGAAAGCTGGCATCCATCCAAAATCAATTTCCCTTGAGATACAAATTCTGGCATCTGACAAGATGGAAGCTTGTTTAATCTGTTTTGCAACTATCCAAAATATGCTTCCACCCTGAACATTTTTGCTTTCTCATTGTGCTGTTTTTTCTAAGAAAGGATGCAATGGGCCTAGGCCTTCTGCTGTGAGCACGAAAGCTTTATGCCAAAGAACAAACGAGAAAATAGACATTAAAGTCCTGTCCTGACACCATTAATAAGTTCACAGTTACCATTTCCTTCTTCCTCCCCTGCACCAAGTGTTTCTTCCCAGACAGTGATCCAGACTGCTGATAGCTCTGGCAGGGAGCTTTTACCAGAAATTTTAGCAGGAAATGTTAATTTGCAAGCCTCGGTGTCCTCCCTCAGGGAAGACGGATGTTGTATCTGCACACCAAACTGTGGGGACTTGGAGCTCCTCAGACCTGCCTGCAACGCGCGAAAGAGAAATTCCTCTGTATCTCTAGAAAAGCTGAGCAAAAAACCAACTGTACTCATTTATTTTCTTTTGCCTTTTTCCCCCAAACAATGAAATACTAGAAGAATGTCCCAACCAAACAGAAAAATTCTATTAAGGAAATATCCAATTTACTGTAGTTTCATGGCATAACTTTGAGCTCAGCCTGATTTCTAGGACAAAAAACCTAGCTGGAAATTTGTAGGACTAGAATAAAACAAAACTATTGCTTTGTGTAAGAATTCTACTGCATTTCTATAAACCAGTTTAATGGTAAAGATAGCCTATGTGAAACAGTAAATATAACACATACATTACAAATAAACTAGATATCAGGGATAAATATTTTTCTAATATAAAGTCTAATGTCTCATGTAAGAGACAGAAAGGAAAAGCCAGACTCACTTTATTAACAGTTCCAATAAAGCTACAGTAAAACTACAGGTCACTTGGAGAAATAAAAAGTAAAAATAAACCTATAAACTCATTGAAGAACGATGTAGATAGGACTCTTGAAAAGTTTTATTACTCAGATAGATCACCTGATTTCTTTTTTTCCTCTATGAACTTTGTACATAAGGCTGTAATTACTTACTATAGATGCTGGAGAGAACAGTGTTCTTGATTAGGAAAGCTTTTATCAATTATGGGAAGTTTCATTTGACTTGTTTTATGTGTTCTTTTAAGCTAGGACAAATGTTCTTACCACATTCATATTTGTGTGGTTAGCAGATTTTTCTGCATCTCTTTTGTCCTTATCCTCCAAAGACAAAACAAATGGTGTGCTGCTCAATGTTGAACTTTGCAATTTTAGTACTATGTTGTGACAGGAATATATTTTGACTAACTGTACAAGCCACTAACATGTACAGTCTAGGCACCTACCACAGAACACCAAAGCTCTACTTTTTTTCTTCACTGCTTAATTTAAACCAGTATGTCATACTCTGGATGACTTCAGAATATACTATGAGGTGCATAATTTAATCCAGTTATATTTTGTAATCTAATTTTGCTAAGAATATTCAAATGTATTCCAACAGAACAAATCTGCGAAACAGCAGGAAAATATTAGAGGTGGCATCAAACCACTACTCCATTAGATATAAATTACGCACAGCAAGTTCCCCACAAAACAGAGTAACAAAATTTGCAGGCCACAATATGAGGTTGTACCCAGAAATACTTTCCAGATGAAGCAAGCAAGATTTGCAGTGGTTTGTGACACAATCGACAATTTCCTGCTATTGGAAGAGAGATTATCTAGTGCATTTGCTGCATGGATTCTGTCTCCTTGCACATCTCCTTTTCTGAGTTCACTGAGCAATGAAAGCTAAAAAGGACACTTGTACAAATGTAAGGTCCATCATGGCTCTCTGTGTCCTTCTCTGCGCAGCTGGCCCTGAATGCTGAATAACTGATCACCTGTGAATTATTCTATCAGATAAATCTAACAAATACATTGCCTACCACGCGTGTGTGATATTTCAGCCTCATGCCCCTTCTTTATTCTTAAATAATACAACCCTGCCATTGCTACCCATGTACTCTTTGGGAAGTAAAGCATGGCCTGTTCAAACCACAAACTAATACTATTTAAAGCATTTAAAATTGATTTTTTTTTTTTTTTTAACATGAGAAACATGCCTATGTTGGGAATAATATTTTGCTGATACTGTAAACCTGGAACTATGGGTGTCTCAACTCATATCCCACATACTACATTTCTACTTCACACCGAGTTTTAAAACAGAATTTCACAGTGTTTATGACAACTTAATAGCTTAACTGATGATTTTGCTTTGCAATTCTCCTTTGTATTTTTAGCCCATTCTGGTTTTTTTTTTTTAAATCTGCATGGCATATAGAATTACGAGGATTACCATTTGATTGGCTTGCTATTTTTTCTAGAGTAAGAAGAATCTGTTGGCTCTGCCAGTCAAGAAAAAACACTTCTTCCCCCAAGTTCGACTTTGAGAATTTAGTTACAGCCTTTACAAGCAGCACTATGCAAATCGATGTTTCCCACGTAAGAAGGAAGAGAGAGTCTGTGGCAAGAAACACCTTCTGGTAAGTATAGACCTATTTTTTACAGTACATGATAGCATATTTTCTTCCTGAAATGTTCCATTATTTCCTGTATTTCTGTCATACAAGATTATTTTTATTTTCTTTTTAATCTAGTTATTACTGTTCCGTCACTGCAGTGCCTACCAGTTGTTTTCTCAACACAACTCTCCCAGTCTCATCTGGAACTCTCTCAGTTTCATCTGGTTGGAAAAAATGTGTCCCTTTGACTGCAAGTCACTGGCAATGGTGAGAGCATTCATTTCACTCTCTGTTCTGTCATTTAACACAAGACTGAACAACTGGAGCCTCAAGCTGATTATATCAGCACTCCAGGAGTCAGAGGCAAACATCTGGAATTTATTTGTTAGAAATAAAATGAATTACATCTTTTCAGGAGTTTTAGCTTGCACCTGTACTTATAAATCTCCATGAGGGCAAGTTATGAATAAATTTAATCAGGAGCAGGAGGCAGAAGGCTCCGATTTTCAGCCCTTTGGCTCAACCCCTGTCAAGGGCCCCAGGAAGAAGGTCGGTACTGACATGCCCTGGAGGCACAATTTGTTCAGAGCTCTCCTCTTCCACCGGAGGATAAGGAATACACTTTATTAGGCCTCCTGGGGCCCACCATGCTTTCAGTGCACACGCCCAGCCAGCTCTGTAGAGCAGGTTGAGTGGCAGAGCATGCGCTCTTGGTCCCCTCTCCCCAATGACAGAGTGATCCATCCAGCCTTACAGTCCGCACAGGCAACTGGGAGTTTTGTCCAGCTTTGCCATGGGGGAAATGTAGCCCTGAAGGTTACTTTTGTTGTCTGTAACACCAGGAGTGGTTTGAACTTCAGCAGAAGCTGCGAAGGGGAATGGAAAAGAGGACAGGAGGAATTTAAAAGGACAGTACTGCAAACAGAGTAGTGATGGGGGGGGCAGAGGTCAAAAGAATCAAACGCCACCTCTGTTATCTGATGGGAGGGCACAAAGGTACAGGATGAACCTCTGAAAATATGTAGAGGAGGGAACAGGGAATACACAGAGAGGAAGAAGGGCACGGGAGAAACAAAGAGAGAGAAGCCCCTGCCAATTGTTTGGATGAAGTGTTACCTTTGCCTAGGCACTGAACTCATTGTCTGCAGCCGTCTCCTTTCCTGCTTCTTTCCTGAGCCTCCCTCAGCACAGACAGTGCTTGTTCCAAATCGGAAGGTGACTGATGTGGGTCCTGTGCTATGGGCAGGTCTACACCAGGGACTAGATCAACTTCTTTATTTTTACTTGTGCAGAGTGCAAGATTTTCACTGCAAGGGTTTAACTGACTGAAGTGCAAGTTGACCACATCTGACCCGACTTGGCAGCCTATCTTGGAGAATGTTCATATTTAAGCATTGGTATGATCTTAATGAGACAATCCCATTGCAAATGCAACCAAGCACCTGGAGATGCAAAGCAAATTCACAGAGGTACCCTAGCTGGGTACGGCATCCAGTTCATTTCTCTATATACTGACTATAGGCCCCATTAGGGATGCAGGATCCTGGAAAAAACAGGAACTTCGTATTGGGGGGAACCTGTTATATTCCTTTCTGATCATAAAGGAAGATACTCTGAGGGAAACAGCAGTTTTGTTTCTGCACAGACCCAAACATGAAGAGGTCAGAAAAGACAAAGAGCACTCAGCATTTCAATGAGGTGACAGCCCACATGATCCACACTCAGTACTTCACACACCCAGACTATTTCCAGTTACTGAAAACATCACTGAGACAGTGCAGCAAAACTGAATTTAATAGAGTAGGCAAAATGTTCTGGCTGTACCTCAATAAAAATCTTTAAAAAATAAAGACAAACTCAATCCCCACAATGGTGGGCCAGTTCCTATATACCACTCCAGCACACCTTGTTGGTCCTTCTGTCATCAGATGTTCCCTGACTTTTTCACTGCTCTGTAGGGCAACTCCAAATTGTTGTGGGTTTTTTCTTTTTCTGTTTTTTTTGTTTTGTTTGGTTTTGGGGTTTTTGGGGGGGGGGGGGGGGGGTGTTTGGTTGGTTGGTTTTTTGTTTCTGTGTTGTTTTTTTTTAAAATAAAGGACCTTAGAAGATTCCTTACAAGAACTGCTTTCATGAAGTGATCAACCTCTCTTTGCCAAATACACAAGCTCTTTGGAGAAAGGAAAAATAGGATTTGGAGACAGAGTAACGCTAAGCTGGGGGGAACTATTTGGAGCGTGACAGACCTATAGAAGCGACAGGGAAGCACAAGACTCAAGTACCATAAGGCACACCGTGTGCCCTATTTTTACAAAGGTTGTTTCTTTTTTCCAATAGGTGCTTCCTCTTGCTATGGATGACAGGAGGCTAATATGATGATGATGTTAGTATTATCGACTAAAGCTGCCCCAAGCTTTGTCTAGAAGAACTGTTGAACGAAGGTCTGCTCTGCTCATCACTGGTTCTTGTCCAAGTGGAAGTTAATAACCCTGTGGCACTGTCCAAAAAACAAGCCAACGGAAGATGTAAGGGGATCAGACCCCTGGCAGAATTTCAGTACTCCTGATCTCAGCAACCAGACTCGCCTGTGCTAGCTAGTAGAGGAACTATTGATGAGTGCACTGTTGACAGTTCCTCTGTCTACAGAATTACACCACTAGCAGCTTCACAGTCAACAGCTTGCAGAATGTTTTGCGATACCTGGATGAAGGTGTTTTCACATATACATCATACAGCACCACATTATAAACCATTTCAGGCTGCTTCAGGAAACTACTAACATAATTCTGCAAGAAAACACAGTCATGGGAAAAAAAATCCAAAAGCCATTAAAAAAAAAACCCACAACCTGAAACAAATGTGGGTTTTTATCACTGCTCAATATTTAAACTGTCAGCTTTATCCTCCTGGTAAGTAGGCAGCTCTAGTTCACAACTGAACACCTACTTTATTTATTTAGCTACGCTGCATTTAACCTTACATCCTGTCTGCTGGGTGCATCCGGCTCCACAGATCTCCATGCAGCAAAGCTGTAGCATGAGGTGGGGGAGCTACTTTCCACAAGCCAAAAAACAGGAAATTTGATGACATTGTTCAGTGAGCAGACGTCAGCAGAGAGTGATACAAAAGAGTAAACAACTTCCTAGCAGCAGCAGACAAATGGGCCGGAACTACTGGAATCCTGTGATGTCTGGTGTGTTTTGCATGAAAATTACTGTCTCAATGAAATAGGGAGAGATCTTCGGCTGATGGAAATTGGAGCTGCTCCCTGGAAATCTAGGAACTACACCAATTTGGTCTAAGATCTGACTCCAAGTCTTTACCTTTGTGATCCTGAAAACATCATTTTTGAGAATTCATATTGTTGATATTCTAAATATTTTGTAAGTGTTCTCATTATTTTAAAACACACAAAAAGTTGATTTGAATAAAAAGGATAAACTTCAGTGAATGTACGGAAGACAGTGTCAGAAATGCAGGTGCCATTTCATTATGATCATACTACCATCAGTCTTACACATATATAAAATGTATATATATATATAATGTATATATACATATAATACATAATATAATATTCTTGTTAAAATACTTTGATATGAAGGAAGCTCAGCACTCTGGTGGTGGAGGTATCTGACAGTAGGTATGACATCTCCTTTTCAGATTTCAGTGTTTGCTTTGTGGAATCTGCTCTCGTATTTTCCAGCTATGGGCAAATGTCAAATATAATCTGAAAAAATAACGCCTCAGCTAGGCGCACGATGACTCAAAGCCAGGTTATAGCAGGCAGAAAGGAAATGTAGGGGAAGACATTTTTGCTCTAATTGAATGTCATTCTGCCCATCTCTGTCCAATTTAAAGATCTCTTAACTGCAAGAAGTAATATTTGACGATAGACCACAAATACGGAGCTTCACTACTGCATCCGAATCAACTGTATCAAAAAAAATGGTATCCTTTGGAAAAACTCTTTTCTCTACTCATCTACTTGTAAAGAGACCACTGAGGCATATCATTTTTCAGGTCCTTTATACTGCCTTTTGAGCTATCCCTTTCAAAGGGATGTAGAGAATTAAGTCCTATTCTAAACAAGTTAGTTCTTAAGCTGTTGACAAACAGTCAGACTAGGACCTTGCTGGGGCATTATAATCTGGGAAAATCTGGGGACCTTACAGAAAATACACAGGGATGTTCTCCAAGGAAATGCAACTCAGTAGGTACAATCCCAGGGCTCTCCTCTCACCCAGGTATCCCTCCTAGCCAAAATCTAAGCAGAACAGAGTCCTAAGATGAAAATTAGCAGCTAAATTTAAGGCTGTCCATGAGACTGCCCTACTCTCAGTAACAGAGAGAAGGAACAACAGGAAAGAGCCAGATGCTTCTCAGCTCTCCTTGCCAAATTCCTCTCTCCTCAGAGACAAAAAATGTAGTATGTAATCCTGGGGAGGAAGACACACCAATAACCATGTCAACGCTGCACTCAAATGACAAGGCAAACGTATTGGGCCAAATCTATCTGCAATGTAACTCTAGTGATTTGAGGTGACTTTGTTCTTCCTAAATACTGGCAAGTAGCCGTAGGCTAAAAAATGGCTAGACAAAAATAAATAAATAAAACCACACACCCGAACAGCAAAAAATGCCGATAAAGAAGAGCATGTCTCAAAAAAAAAAAAAACAAAACTGCTTCTCATTCCTCACTCTACCTACATCAGAATTTTCCTGCTTTCAATTAATTTGTCATTTTAGCAGAGTATGAGTTTGAACCAGTTCTGTCATTCTTCCCTGACTCCTCAGTTTGAATGTAAGAAGTAAGGGCTTAGAAAACAAACTCCTCTCTGAAGCTAATCATTCTCAATCCTCCTCTATCTTTGGTTACATGACGAAATTCAAAATATATACATCACTAGGAAAATCTTCCAAGAATAAGCAAATCAATCTGGAGGAACTCCAAAGTATTTATCGGAGAATTATATTCACCTGAGTGTGCCAACAATGTCAAGAAGTTAATCTTGTCAGATGACAGGTTTTCTGCAAAACCCACATGGCTTCAGGATGAAAACATTATTTTACTACTACTCCCTTTCCAAACGTTAATTCCACTAAGGCTT
>NW_009194774.1:37150-70447 GCF_000690835.1 Fulmarus glacialis | reverse complement strand
GGGAAAGAGACCTTGCTCTGACCTGCAGCAACAGCGATGATGGTGGTATGACATGACCCAAGTGGAGACACATGACTATAGAAGTCTGTCATCTACATGGCACACTTATTTAGGGCCTTCCATTGTTAAGTTCTGATTTATATCAATAGAGGTGAACATGGTGACCAAAGGCAGACAGCATGTGGTTTTAAATATAAATGAAACTAAGGAATCCTATTGTGTGCAAGCACAGAAGTGAGGACAGCATAGGAAGGGTGGGTGGCTGTGCTGAGCAATGTGCTGATAGAGGTTACTATCTCTTCTTGATAGGATCTGTTAAAAAGGATAGTAACTTCTACAGGATTTCCCTCCCCCTTTTCAATGGTCTGAGGCCCCAGACTAGCAGGTATAACACAAAATGCAAAATGTTTTCCAGTTATCTCTACAATGCCATACAACTGAGATTGATTTTGCAAGCCAGGCCACTGTTTCCTGCTTTTTCCTGTGCAGCTAAACAGAGAAGTCCTTTTAACTTTCTGTGTCTGGAATACCTGTCATTATCACCTACGTTCAATTAAATTTTTACATATGATTTTGTTTCATGGAAGTGTATTTGAAACTTTACTTCTGCAGTGCAATGTAAAAGCACCTTCTAATCAGATTAAATAAGTAATAAAATCCTAGCCTAGGTTTATGGGGGAGTTAACCTGGAGGCCACTGACTACAGTATTTCCTATGTTTTACACCTATTTTGAGTCACTTTACATTAAATTAGCAAATAGACTAAACTGAAATGTTTTCTGATATAAAAAGAGTGCTTGTCAGGAAAAACGAGAGCTCCAAGGGTTAGATGCACCTACCATTCGCCCATCCACAAAGGGGAATGTGTTTCTTACAGGATCACTGCACAGTGGTAAGCTTTGTTTCTGTAGAGATTTTGACATATAGCTGAAGTTAGACCTTAAATTAGAATATTCCTCTTTGAATTGAGAAATGATCTTTCTGTGCAAATGAATAGTGTATTCAGTGTGAATAAAGCTTCTGCTATTGCACAGTTCATCTTATCTACTGATGTCATTTCCTCTTAGTTGCTTCTGTAATATTAATAATCACCACATAGCCAAAGAGGTCATATACTAGGAATGTATACTTTAAAATTCTTCAACATCGCAAAAGAGTTTGAACAAAAAAATCTACGTTTCTAGCTAGATGGACACACTGAATGACTTGCAAGGAGATGATGTTACATCATTTAAAGCTGGGGATAAAGAAACCTGTCTACTTAGTGGAAAAAGACTCCAGATTGCAAGAGAGATGCAAGAGTTGAACATAGAAGGGAAAATCACTAATGAACAGTGAACCTAACCTTCCTTAATAAGCAAAAAAGGGTCATAAAAAAGTAATCAGGCTGATATAACCAAAGGATCACACAAAAATCATGAAGATTTGATTTATAGGTTCAGACGGTTCTGATGCAATTCTTGATAAAATAATTCTTGTTCTAAAATGACTTTCAGCAGCGGCTTCTCTTTTCCCGAACACAGTAGAAGCAGCTTCCTGAACACAACATTTTCAGCAGTCAATTCCTAGCTGCACAGGCACCTCAAGGATCCCCACTTACCTACCCAGCTGAAGAGCAGAATACAGAAAAAATGCAGGTGCAGGAAAATTGATGTTTTTAAGGAGACTGGTACCTTTTAAGGTAACTGCCTGCTTTGAACTTCTCAGAAAATCTCAGACTAGAAAGCTGGGGTATCATTTTTGTGATGAGTACTCTGCTTGGTGGGACTGTGGCTGTCTCCAGGTGTTATGAAGAAGTTCGGCTCTTTGTACACAAACGGGAACAAAAGAGGAAGACGAACCTCTACCACGTACGTCGAGGGAAATAAAGGCCCAGGTCCATCCTGCCTCATCCTAGTCACGTAACCAAGATGCCACCATTAAAAAGGTGGGAATCCTAGTCACCTCTCTAACTCATGGACAAATGCAGGAACCTGTGTTTCAGATACAAAGGAGCTTGAGAGACATAAGAGCTCACAGGACTGTCTGCCTTAGAACAGACCAGAGCTGCTGGCAGTGGAGTGGGATTTGGGAAGATCTGCCCCTTCTAAATGACTCAACACTCACCCCCTGAGCTTTAATAGGATACCCACGCTAACATACCAAGGGAAATTAATAAGTGTATTTGCAAAATGAAGTTGATGTTTAAAAAAGAGAATTAAGACATTCTTTAACATCTTTGATTTATAAAAGCCCTTCATGTCACCATATATAATTTCGAATGAAGCATTTTTCTCCTTGAAAAAAAATTAAAATTACTTTCTAGTAAAAAGCAATTGTTTCTACATGGAAAATTTAAAAACTGGATAAAATGCTACATAAGAAAATGTAAATTTAAGGAGGAGACAAATTCTAGGTCACCTTGGAGCAAAGAGACATTAAGAGCCAAAAAATTCTCTCTCGAGAAATGGCGTCAGAACACAGTAGCTGGGAGCTTTCAAGATGGGCTGACAAAGCAAAACTATGAGTAAGATCTAGTTAAAGATAGCAGTGATTCCTCAGAATATTACAGAAGAAGCAATATCTCACAAATACATTATTTTTATTTTTTTTCTTCAGGGTGAATATAGGTCTATGACATAGACACGCTGCTCTTTTACGTATTGGAAATCATTCTTTTAAGTATTTCAGAGCATGGAAATACTGTTCTGGGAGAGATCCAAATACTGATTTGACAAGATCTTTAAACCAAATAATTTTGGATAGCATTTTCTTCCTCGTAGTACTTTGGCTTTATTTTCTCCCCAGAATGTTTTCTTTTTTTCTTCACTTGTAAGTACCAATGTTACCAGGTCTAGAATCGCTTTAAGGGATCTCAAAATAGTTCATCTTTCCCTTAAAGCCAGAGTTCCAGTTCCTGGGGTCACGTGACTGCATGAGACTGTGGGTTTTCCTGGCAAAAAGGTTACTTCTGCCTCTTGCAGTTGCAGAAAAAAGCTTGAATCCCAAATGTTCAACACACTAGAATGTCAGCAGAGAGAACCAAAATGTGCCGTGATTTAAAAAAAAACAAGAATTTCTCAAGCCTAGTGCATTTTTTTTTGTCTGGAATAGTGATTTTTAATCCCCCAGAGCTGGCAGTACTGCATCAGTGCAGCAGAAGGAGGTCACAACTGCTGCAGGACTTTGATCCGAGCAAGAAATGCATTAAGTGCAAAGCAAAACAGGGTGAAAGGGCAAGGATCAGCCTGGTAAGTCTCGTGCCTGAAGTCAGACCCTCAGTCAATACTCAGACAGCTGTCTCCGGCACCCAGTTCCCAAATACAGGACTGCCACTTTTCAAAGGAGGCATGCAATAGGAAAACCAGCATTTGGATTATCACACGTCTAATAGTCCCGGATGGACAAAAGTAACCTGGGCTACCATGTATCACAAATAAAGGCCAAAGGTAGAAAGAGCTGGTTCCACTGCATGCTCTAGTAGAGCAGCAAACACAGGAACAGGTAAGCCAGAACAAAATGTAGCCAGAGATGACAGATCAACCTGCACAGGGCAGAGAAGTCAGTCAATAATTTACACTACAAGAAAAGCTTATACTCTCACAGGGCAGAACATCAAATCACAGAGCTAGAAGGCATCTGCAGAGGTTGTCTAGATCATCCTCTATCCCAAGGCAGGATTAATACAGTTATGTCACCCTTAACACACATTTGCCTAAGCTTCTCTTAAGCTCCATGACTCTCTCAGCAACCTACTGAATTGCTTCACTGTCCTCTCTGTTTGGAGGTTTTTCCAACTTATCAAACTTCAATATTCTCTATAATTAAGGCTGAATACAATGTTTCTTGCCCTATCCACCATGGAAGTGAAAAATTTATTATTCCCTCCCACTCTGTAGCAGCCTTTTCCAGATTTGAAGGCTAGTTAGTTTGCAGAAGTAAAGTACTTGTTATTTTCCTTTAAGTCAAAGCATTAAAAACAATTTAAAAAAAAAACAAACACACAAGAAAAGGTTGTAAACACTGTTACGGTAGCTGTATAAGCTGCAACTTGCGAGCAATAGCTCAAAATAGTTTGAGCACAACTTATGGGGAGGATTGCAGAGGGATGCAGGCACACACAGATAAGCAGCTGGACACAGACAGTGTATCTGAGTATGACAATCCTTAGCAGTTGAATCCCAATTTCTAGGAAATGCCTAGAGAGAGTACAGGCACTGACTTCCGTGGAAACTATTCTGTTTCCAAGGCCCTGCATCTCCACGAAGAAAGGACCATGCCCAGGGCAACACACAAACATATCTTATTAAAATCAAGAGAATTTTAAGTTAAGCTTGTGCTTAAGTGCTTACTGAATCATGGCTTGGTGTTGTATGCAAGGAAGTTTACAATACACATTCATTTTCAATCAGACAGCCTATAATTCCTAGACATTATAGGAATTACATCTCGCTCTTAGAATTGCACTTGGACTGATTTTATCAGTCCCCAAAGACAGAATTTCACTGTTTATTACAACAGCTGGGATTAACTATGTACTCTAGTAAAGCCATTAGAAATCCTAGCAGGAGGTAACTGTATAATTACATTTCTCATAGATATTTCAGAATGAAATACAAATCTCGTTAGTGCTTACTGACATCTCCAGAGCACATAAACTCATAAAAGAAGTTTTCACAGATTTATAAAATGAAAGAGAAAAGCTTACTGGAAAACAACAGACTGGCCACACTTATCTTACTTAATTTGAATGAGGTTCTGGCAGACCAGAAAGTATAAAGGAAATAGTTGTGTAATGCCTAATGACTGCTTAGAATGGAAAAATGTTTCTTCTTCTATCTCGGCTTGTTGTAAGGGGATGGGTCAGAATACAACACAGTTTAAATAGGAAATTATGCCTATGATCAATTGAAGTTTTTAAAAGCTCTGTGCACATATTGTACAGTACCAGGTTAGCTTTGAACCATGCTGAAAACAGAGTAATTTCTATTTGCTAGGAAGTTGTGGGTTTAACTTTATAGCACAAAAGCAATAAATTGATTTTCTTGCAACTAAGCCAAGGAGGATGGAGTAAGTATTCTCATGAAACTAGGAAATAAATGCAGCTACATCTATTTGATACTGGTAAATCCATATCCCATATCTTTGTTCTCTGACACTCCATACGTTAACCAACTATTGCAAATTATCAGGAAATTGTCATTATCGTATACTTCCAAAGCTTCCCATTTTCATATATCTCAGCTTCTGAAAGGTACTAGCATTGGAGCACGCCATGGGGCCAGTGAACAAGGTCTGTGTTTCACCAAGTGGAGTCTAAGTGGAGTGCTCTCTTTAAAGTCACTTCAGCATCTTGTCCCAAATGAACCAGGTCAAGGCACTTGAGGAGGTTTCTGTTCTGAGTGTTGCCTTTCGTCTCGGCCCACTCAGGAGATGTGAGACATGCACTGTTCCTCAGTGCAGCTTCCCCGAGTGTTGCAGTGGATGTATTCCAACAGATGCAACCGAAACAGAAAGGTAAACGTAGTCCTGGCCTAAACAGGTGCAGCTCTTGCAGTCCTGTCTCTGAGCTGTGCCAGCAGGAAACTATGTTCCATACCATATAACAGGCTTTGAGTTTTTAGAAACAATATGTTCGTTTTTCCACTGCGATATTATGCCTTATATTGCATATGCCAGGCATAAAAGTCAGGCTAACGCATATCAAGATTTTTACAATTCCATGCCAAGAAAAACACCTCCAGTACTTTTGGTCTTGAATCTTGCATTTCTTGTTCATTTAACTTCAACTCCATGTCTTCTGAGGCACCAACAGTTTATTGCTGTTACCATCACCAAACAGACTTTATTAAGGGGCACTACAATATTACATTAATGAATATGAGTACCCGTAAAAATGCCCCAGGTGAGGATCTAACCCTTTTGACTATTATTTAGGAAGTTGCACTTTTCACAGCTGCAACTGATTGAAGTATGTTTCATTGCCAACAGCTTTCTAGCTGTATTATAGAACTAAAAGCTCAAGACTCCCTAACAGATTATATTAAAATCACAGTCCTTAAAAACAAGAAAAGCAACAATGGCAATGCACAGGCTTAGCACCAATCTCGTCATCTGTTTACACCAGACATCTGTCAAGTCACTGGTCATTACTCCACTGCTTTTGCAATTATTAATTCCAAGGATCCAAATTCATTTTAACATGGATGACTAGATTTTGATACTGTAGCTCCTGCTGTGCAGCACCTTACCCCTTGAAAAGTCTGGACAAAATAAAAATGTTGGCAATCTGATTTAAACTTAAACCAAATCTGGGAAGATTAATTCTGACTGCAACTGTAGCAAAAATCCTTCACACATAACAGTACACTCCCCCCAGCATTTCTAACAGATATGAATGAGCAGTCAGCAAATAACCTATTTGACAGCTGGATCTTCAGGAAAGCGTAATCAGCTGTCACTGCAGCAGGCTCCAGTGAGCTGCATGGATTTACACCAGCAAGAGGCCACACTTAGAATGTAATTTCCAGTAACTGTGCGAATGAACTGGTTTTTGGTTTTTGTTTTTTTTTTTTTCTTTTTAAACTCTACACATGACTTAGCAATTACATTTTCTGAAGTGCCCCCACACCAGCAGGCTGCAGTTCCATTGGGTTAGGACTCTGTGCAAATATACAGCAAAGCCCATGTTGCAAAGCATTCATTCAGCGGGGTCCCTGGACACTTCTGAGATCTGGGAGTCCCCCCGTAGCACCTGAACCCCACCACGAGATTGCAACGAGTCAAGTGGTGATGCTGCCCTTCCTGCTGGGAGGAACACAGCAGCTCAGGAAGAGAGCAAGGAGGAGCTGCTGAGAACTAGAATCTCTCAGGGAGGTAAAACAATGTGAGGAGTTAAGTCCAACCAACATTTTACAGATGACAATTAATTCCTACAGAAACAGAATTGTGGGCCAGAACAGCTCACACTCCAGGACAGAATAATAGCAACCAAGTCTGAGTCTTCATTCCAACATTTTCTGGATATCTTTTTGGGCCCGAGGGCTTTGTTGCAGGTACCAAAGGTCTAAGGCTGCCCTGGGGCTAATGCATTCCTTCCCAATTCAGCATACTCTCCACCTGGATATTTTTCCACTGACAGATGAAATCCATCCCTTTCTTTTGTTTGTCCTCAGACAACAAAGAAATCTCACAAAGGGTCAAAATGTATCATCTCTATTGCCAGCTAACAATTCCTTATCACCATTACTCATTTATAATGTTTATGTTTTCCTATTGCCATAGTAACAACACAGACAGCTAAAAAGAGCTTGCATGAAATAAATCAATGAAGGCTGCAGACCTGAAAGCTGCTCAGTGAAAACAATGGTTCATATCGAGGGGAAAAGGTGAGAGACAAAACCTGCAACACATTAATATTGGACAGGTTTTTTATCACTCGCATACTAGTAATTGGCAAACATAATGTCTAAAGAAAACTGGCTAGTGTAAAATCTAATAGGGAATATAATACAAGGAGGAGGACTTGAATGAGATGGTCATGATTATTCATCATTGTTGTAACATATTAATTAAGTGTTGATATTACATGCAAACATCAGAAATTTGGCCTCCACCCCAATGACTCTGCAGTCTGTGAGACACAGCCCTCAATTCTTCCTTGTACTAGTGTCCTTTTTTTATAAACCACAATGAACAGCCTTACTGCATGACATGGAAGACTTGCACAATCAAAACCTCACATGACAGACAACACAAATTCAGAAAAAAATTCTATTCATGGTGATCTGCAAAATGCTTTAGGAAGAACATGGCGGGGGGCTGTTGTATAAAGGACATCCAAGCAAGTTTTGTTCAGTTTGTTTCAGAGTTTTTAACCTGCTCTCCCTGGTTTTCCCTCTTCCCAAAATAGTAAGCTTTACTACAATTCTCAAAATATATTTACTGTTGGTCTTTGTACTTTAATTAAGTACATCAGAATGTTGATACACTAACAAAGATGCCCAGAAAGAGAACTTTTAAGATCCACAGACGTTTTAATCTAAACATAGGTGTTTTGTGCCATTTGAGATGCCCTGGTATCTCCCACATGGCCTTCCCTGCTGGTCCAGAAGGTTGTTTGTAGGTCGTGTGTTATGTACATTGTATAGCAGCCCAGGAGGATCATCTGAGATACTGCAGGGCATCACAGCTGGCACGCGCCAGGCACCTATGTTTATGCAATGGCCTAAGTCCCCAAGTGCCTCCACAGCTAAGCAGCATCTAACCAAGTGGTTTAAGGATCACAGTCTTAGATGAGGAGACCTAAATCAAGTCTCACTTTGCTGGATTTGGCTCCTTCTAACAATCTTTACCGCTGTTATTGCAATAGGAAAGCCCCAAGTGCTTTTTCAGCTTTGCTCTCCCATCAGTTCCACTATTCATGTTTATTTGTGCCGCTGGTATATCCAAGAGCCCTTTTCACAGACTGGGATGCTGTTGTGCTGTATCAACAAAACACATGATGGGCAACATCTTACAGATCAAGTATATGACATGGAGCAAATGATGGAGATGGATAGATGGGGTGTAACACAAGGAAGCAGCACTGCCATAGTGGAAGGCAGTGCTTTCAACAGACCAGAGACATAGCCATAGTTAACTGGGTCTAGCATGGCTGCTTCTGACACTGCATCTGTCAGCAACATTGGCAAGCTTTTCAGAACAGTAAATAAGTCCAAAGAATATCCAGTAACAGAGGGACCTGGATTTCTAATGTAAAATGTCCTTCATTCTGCCCTTTTCCTACTTTCACAGCGTAAGCCTGGGTATGAACAAATTTGCAAAATGAAGGCTGAAGGATACATGACTGCTCTCTATGAAAATGCTAGACCAGAAAAAGAGCAAGCAGAGAAAAGCACTTCTGAAGCTAAAGGAAAACCTTAGCACAAAAAGAAGTAGGTATCAACTCACCATAAGTAAGTTTAGGCTTGAAATAAAGAGGATTAGAAACCCTCAGAAGAGGAAGGATCTGGAGCAACCTTCTAATAGGAACAGGGAATGGCTGAAAAGTAATTAGCTTTGAGACAGTACAGGATGCATTTATGAAAGACATTTAATGCTGTGGCTGCCCATAATAGCAGAGGACTGACCTTCATGACCCAGGTCATCCCTCCTACTGCAGTAACTGCATATGTCCCCAGAACACAGAAAAGGCCAAAACCCTATTTGTTCAAAGCCCCTCTGCCTACATGCTTGTCTTGTACTTAATCCACTGCTACAGTAGTCAGTGGAATAGTGAACAAGTAGTATGGAAAAAAATTGTTAGTCTAAGAAAATACATTAAGCAAAAACAGAGTAAGTCACGATATCAAAACCCCAAATGTGTTATATTTGAAATTCAACTTTTTAAATCTTCCATCCCCAACTCCAAAGCAGAAAAACGCAAAAGTGATTGGGGAATCGAATCTTCTGGTTTTATGTTTGGCATTAAACAGGTCATAAAAATTATTGACTTTGGCTCTTTACATCTTTAATCCATTAAAAATAATTACAACTGTACCCCGACTGAAAAGTAATCTCAGAAGTCAGCATGTGAATTTAGGGTTTTGAAGAAAAGCAACTGCTCAGCAGCACACAGAGCTCATCCCAGAGAAGAGGAGAGGGCAGCCTGCACAGCCATGTGATTGCACCATATTGACACAGGCTTGTGTAGTCCTCTGGCCTGGGTTAAAATCCTTCATTACTACCATTACCTCCACAGTTAGTTAATCCTGGAAACTACAAGAGCGTTGCTTAAATTCTAAAGAAAAAGAGGAGAAAGAATGTGTGATTGTTTTTCAGCTAATTGGGAGGAAAAGTGGTCCCAGAGACACCACACAGTGTAAAGAAAAGCTAAATTACCTTCAAGAAGTGCATTTACAGCATGCTGCTCTGTATAGAGTTCCCAAATGTACTGAAGGGGGAATGGGACTGAGTCAAGCATTGAGACAAGACTTCAGAAACGACCTCCGGTTCTGGGTGCCTCCCATTTTGAGAACCTCAGGTGACACTCCTACAGCCAATATTCAAAAGGGCTGCAAATTCACTGTTTATTTTCTTACCTGGCCAGGCAGTGTGATTCTCAGTTTCACTGCTCCTCACACATGGTACTACACACGCAGTGAGAGTCTGTTAGATCCGCTCTGGCACAGCAAAGCAAAACTCAGAGACCTCGAGTTCTCTTTCTACATGCCGATGTAGAAGAGGCTGCCTTGCTTTACATCTGCTCAGCTCAGCTAGCTCTCCTTAATATTGTGTTGACTAAAGACAAAATTTATCTTAATGAAAGATTCCACAGAAACCAAAGAATTTGGCATCAACCTTCAGCATGAGAAGCTTTACTTTTTTCTGTTTACAAGTTCTGTAAAGCCCAGTTGAAAGTCAGCTTCCAAACTCATGTAAAGGCACCCAAATGACATTTGAAATGACATTTCAAAGCTAGAACAGTCAGTCTTTGGTGCAGTGAGCATGCTCAGTGAGAATGGGATAATTCATCACCTGTATAAACCTTAAAGTAATTCTTGGTAAAAAAAAAAAATCATTACTGTGTAAGTCCCTCTTCAAAACCTCATCCATCCTGGAGTTAATGCCACATGAAAGTCTCATCTTATTGCTTCTTAATATTTCATTCAAAGTGCCTAACTGCAGGTTTAGAAGCTCTTCCATCAGCACCCAGTTTTGAAAATTGTAGTAATTACTTTCAACTGAGATCATATATAATAATCTGCTTGTTACCTCCTTGTTACAGTATCCCACTGTGAACATATCAGCTGCATGAGGTATTGCAGCTCTCCTTTCCATTTCAGGCATTGCAATTTTATCAGCTTTTGAAAGAGAAATTGGGCTGGGTTTTGGCAATGAAGCAGGAGAGAAACTAACTTTCAAGGACTCCCAGTGTGAAAACATTTGCAACCTTCTGTTAGTAAAAGTCTAGCCAGGGGATGTGGCCATTTAAGGTCTTCAAAAGATGTAGTTACAAAACCTCTCTGTTCACTTTTAGGGTTCTTGTGTTCTTTTCCGATAGCTCTTTGGATGGTTCAGTATCTGGATCATAAAGCAGGTAAGATACAATCTATTTGGCAAGAATACCCATCGATGCTATTCCTTTTTTGTAAGTACATTGATATGATCGTATTAACCTTATCAAACAGTGTTACCAGCTCAAAGGCGTACATTTGCTCATAGCACAAAACTACCTACGTCTCATTTTACTATGGAACAAAGATGTCAGTATTACTAAGCGGTATAAACATTCTTCTTCACTTGTCAAGCAAGTTTAAAGGAGGATCCCCATGGCATTGAGTCACTTAGACTATGGCCAATTAAGAGAGGAACCTTTCTGTTTCTCATCTTTAGTTTCTGGCTGCAGGCGTTTTGAGGCTGAAGCAGCATCCATCTCCATGGGGCATGGCGTCTGCCATAGTGTCTCTGTGGGTGACTTTCAGCCCCGCAGTTCAGCAGCCCTGGACCCCACCCCACTTTCAGCCCCAAAGCCTCGGCACCTTCTCCCCGCTCCTTCTGGACAGGTGAAAGCCCCAGCGACAGGCTTAGTCAGGCTCCAACTACATAGACGGGAACTCCCTCCCTTAGCTCTTTAATCCACCTCAACATTCCCCAGTTACTTGCATTGACTCATTCTTTTGTTCTTCTCTGAAAAATGATTGCTTATAAACTCCTGTAACCGGGTTACAATTTCCCATCTGGCAGAAAAGCAAAGCGGTTTTCCGGGACAGGTATAGGTAGCGCTGCTCTCTCTGTCTGGAGTTCTGAGTAACCCAGCCTCTCCAGTGACTTCAGTCAAAATAAGTCTACCCAGTTAGCTTTAGTCTCTCCTGTCCTATTTTATAAGGGACTCTCCCCCGCCTAAAGCAGTGTGCCATCCAAATGGCAAGTCCCTTCAGGAGAAAAAACAGGTCTTCCGGTTTAAGGCTGAAAACTAATTTAGAGAAGAACATAAAAATTCCTTCTCTTGCAGCATAAGGAACAAACCACACTCTATAGGGTACAAGGAAAGCTTCACAGGGTTCATGACTCTTCTTTTTTGGCCATGAATATGCGTCCAATTAATAGTCTCTGGCAAAATATAGCTTGAACACCATGATGCAGTTTTACAAAGATTATTATGTTATTGGTTGGCAAAGCTTTTTACTGACTGTTAGATTATTTTTAATGAGTAGGAAGAAAGGGGGAGTTTGCTACTGAACTTTACTTTGAAAGACATTTTTCTTAACATAGTGGTATGTCTAATTGGCACACAGCATGCAGTACAAATGCATGCACACAGGAACGTACACCTTTCTCACTAGCAATTGCAGTTATCCCAGTGCATACGGTCATAAGTTTACAGAAAAAAAGGGCACAAGCAGGACAGGAAGGAGACAGTCATAAGACGTAGGGCCCAGCTCCGAGACTAGGCAGTAAGATCCATAGCCTAGCGAGGTCTGCCAAGAAGGGGAAAGCAATAGGTAATGGATCACAAATTGGTGTGGGGCGGGGAAGGCTTTGGACTGGTTGCTTTCTAACCCAGTCACAACCAAAGCGAAGTCCACGTTGCCAGGCCAGGGGAGCAATGGGAGGAGTCTGACACTACTGCAAGGCAAGCCAGGAGCTCAAACATCCACGGACCTTGGAACTACTTGCAAAATCCTTTAGTGCTGCAAACCCTATTTACCATACTGAGAAGCAGGGTCTTTGAACCCCTTCACACCTTGTCTAGCCTTACTGCAATTGGTGCCAGGACTGACTTGCCATCCTAGCCGTGTGTCTGTGCCCACAGTGTGAAATGGTACATCTGTTAGCACAGATGTCTCCCTTCCCCTCCCCCTGCCTGTGCTTTTTCAACTCAGCTTTGAATTGTTCACACTGAGAAACAACAAATACACAAACCCAAACTTTCCCTTGAGGGAGATGACTTTTTCTCTTTCTAAGGAGACCCAAGAGTATGAAACAGAAGGAATCGATGCTGTCAAGGATCAGTCCTTTCAGAAAGCAGGCAGGAGCAGACAGACCTGGAGGGCTCCTGTCCCTGCTCCCACAGACCTTGCCCTCCGTAGGGCAGCTGAGTGTTAGGCTCCGCTGTAGAAGAACAGGCAGAAGTCAGGCACTGTGCCCTGGGGTAGGACAGTTGATGGAGATGCTTTGGGAGAGCTTGGTCAGCAGGGTCAGGGCAGCGGAGGAAGCAAGCACTCCTCCTGCTCACTGTTTGCCATACTTTTGTTTCCTCTTTTCCTCACTGTCTGCCTTTTCTCTCCTCGCTGCCTCATATTTCAGTGTTTTCCCTCTTTCCATTTTTTCCTCCCTCACTCTCACCATCTTATCTCCCCCTGCACTTCCAGCTCTATTTATTCATTCACCTTCTTAAACATCCACTCATCCTCTTGTTTCCATTAAGCAGAGATGGATAGAGGCCCCAGCCAGACCAGTAACACCCTCAGCAGCCAGTGGCTGAGGGTTGCAAGAGTGTCCTATGGCCACCCACAGCCTGGTGCCATCCAAGTTCCTGCCACGTGGTGCAGCCAGCTGTGCAGCAGGGAAGCGGCTGCTCTCCCGTAAACCTGTTGCATTTCACTATTTTAACATTTTGCATGCCTTTGTTTCTCAGCTCCATCACTACAGCCAGGGATCATCCGCGGTCACCCCCCTCTTCCCCCCGGAATTTTTTGGTACTCTGGGCAGGGCCCGGCTGAGCCCAGGCAGGAGGATCTACCACGGTCAAGCTGGGATTTCCCTCCCTTTTCAGTGAAGCCTGCTCCCCCTTCCTGACCCACGGCTGGTGACGCTGGCAGACACGTTAGAGACCTGTCATCCCATCCAGCGCAGCTGCCCTGCAGCTCATAATCCCTGCCCCTGACAACACATAAAGCCTCCATCTTCGGCAGCAGCCCCTGTGCCAGTTTAGCTGCACGCACAGACCAATGTAAAACTTACGGTCTCTACGTCAGTAGCCACAATGGACTGTGATTCCTTTAACCTATGAAAGACCACGGTATTTGTGCCCTCTTTAAGCTCAAAACTGAAATCTTCCTCCATGAATGCTTCACAGCTTGTTATCAAGACCAAGGTTTGTTCTGTGGAAAAGACTATTTTTTACTTATTCTCAGACAACACTAAAATCCTGAAAGATTTTACTCTGAAGAAGTCTCCCTCTGGGAAACATGCATGACCTTTGGATATGGCAGAACATAGACTTTACCAGTTTCCTCCATATGTACAGGGCATCTGCCCCACTGGACATCAAAGAAAGCCACCAGGATAATAGGAATCTTTACTTTGGCAGAAAATGGCACGTAGCATATAAACAACATGCAGACTAAGATGGGAGCTGGCCTGCTGGGTTTATGTGCGCTATCCATGACTCCCATACATGGCTGCGTGCTATCTTGATTTTGATTTAGTTTTGCCTCATTTGTGTGGATTTATTTAGAAAATTCTATAAAGCAATAAATAACTAAATATCTAAGGGACCTGAAGAAAGCTGCACACAGAATGCCTTTTTTTTTCCTGCTGTCTACTATATACGATTTGTTGTTAAACCATAGAGATTCTGCAAACTTCTGCTCTGACATTTAATTTGTCCAACAGCGCCTGTTTTGCTGACCTCTGGGGCTCCCTGCAAGGCCTGCTTTCCCAGACTGAGAGGGGTGGACTGACCTCCCTCGAATGAGGATTGTCACATTTACTGTGGGCTGAGAAAAGATGAGGGCTTTGCTTATTGCTGACATGTGCCGACTTTAAACCTGTAGTAAGTGCAATTCAGAAACAGAATTGTCTGTGTGCTTTTGTCTGGCGCTAACTGCATTGTGTCGCCTGGACGGAGGAGGCACAAGGGGATTGTGAGGTCACATAAAACTGGATTATGACAGTGAATCAACGAGGCATTAGGAATAAGCTAATTAGAAGGGAAGAATCTGCATGTACACACACATCTTGCTAATCGGTGATTATGGGAAAGAAAGGATCGAGAAAATACATGGCAGCTAAACAGGATTCTAACATGATACTAAAGAGACAGAAAGATCCTTCCCTCAAGGACAAGCAAGCATAAAAGTGGCAGATACGGTTGATAAGAACAGCCCTGTCCCACTGTGCTGCAGATGTCCTTCACATGAACAGCATGGTTGGGCTCATCTGAAGTTCAGGAGAGATGATGGACCTCAGTCACCTCAGACCCCAAGAACAGCCACCATCGTGGCAAGAGCCCTCAGAAATCTGTGTGATTTCAGATGCAATTCCCATGAGAGGACACTGCCCCATTGAGCAGATATGACTTCACATTCATAAGCGATAATTCTTAGGGAGAGCTAGGGATCCATCACAAGCTCCAGAGACCACTAGCACCGTGAATTCCTGAGTGGACCATGCCAACACATAAAAGACAGAGGAAAAGGATTGTATCTCTGCACAAATATCCCAGCCAGGGAGCTCCACCCAGATTTCCCTGCGAGTCTTCTGACATCCATGGTGTTTATACACTAGCTTTGGCTTTTTCCACAAGGCTACCAAGTTCTCCCTCAGGCGGACAATGTCTTTGAAGTGGTGTACAATAAACTGTGTAAAATTGTCCTTCTTTTTCATTTTTTAATGAGGGAGGACAACAGATCCTTAAAGCATAGTATTAGACCTTAAAAAAGGTCTTACAAAAGGAGGCTTAGTGTGCAGAGCAGCTCTAATAGCATGTTCCTGCACATAACAAAACCTGAAGCACAGGTGAAAAACAACAGAGCTAACATGCAATATAATTAAGCAACAGTAAAATTTAGCACTGGTGAAAGCAGTAGAAACTTTTAAATTCATATCTAACACTAAGTAGCTGAAGTTACCTCCCTAAGCTAGAGTCGAACCATACAGTCGCAGGGCTCATATTGCAATAACAAGAATTGTCCCAAGAGAAGACAGACTCCTGGCTTTGTACCATTCACAACCCACTTGTGCAGTATTCTTACGGTTTACAGCGTCAGCTGAGACTCAGGAGTATACTCACTCCAGGGGCCATCTGTTATCCTCTGCACAACAACCACTATTAACTCATTGTCACTGGGAAATCGTTTACTTAATAATACATTGAGTTGGCTGTTCTTCCTGCAGAAGAAAGCTGTTCCATAAACATAAGGACTTATTTCAAAATCTCAGCATTCGACACTTGCTTCCCTGCCTATTCCAGATTCTTCATTTTTAAAATCTTTTCTTGTGATATAGACTTGATATATATGAAGAAACAGTTTATTCAATAGTTTGCTTGTGGTCTTGGATAGCCCTGATTAATGAAAAGATCAAATGATTGTTTCCCAAACTACTTCTCAAAGTGGAGGAGGAAAATAAAAACGTTCCCATGCTACTCCAATGACTGGGTAGAACTGCTTTCATTTTAATGGCAGAGATTTACTCCCCGTCCCACTCCCCATAAGGTTATTTACTCATTATATATTTTTTACAGATTGGGGCCCTTGGTCCTGCAAGCACTTGTGCACCAAGTAGCACACTTTATCTCAGTAGGACTCATTCAGAGATACAAGTCTGCAGAAACCAGGGCCATAGCTATATTTCTGAATGCCGCTGAAGTATAAAGACTGCAAAAACAAAAAGACAAGTGTCAACAAAACCTCAAGGTAGAGCAGCTCCCTGGCTATTGACTGAACTGTGTATCTCTAAAGGACTATAAATGATGCAATCGTGACATTTCCATTACTTTACAGCAGCACTTATAACTGGAAGGATACAGTGGCAAAACCAGATTTAACATAAACCATGTTCCTCTGCACCCGTTTAAAAAACAAAACTAAAAAACAAAACAAAGCCAAATAAACAATTTGAGACAAAATAATAATCTGAGCTGACTTTGCAGTATTTGACTTGCTTTCAAAACCATTTTGTGTTTTTAGAAAATACTGCGGGTTCTGTACTCTCTCTGGTATTTCCAGCGGACACAGCTCTTCCTGTGGTATTAGACCTGGCACTGCCACAAGAACTTTGCCCCTGATTGTCTCAATGAAAACACCACAAAAAGAAACACTTTCCACGACTGGCTGAAAACATCTAAAACATACATATGTACAGGGATACATTTATATATAAAATCAGGAAGGGGAAAAAGAAGAGAAAAATCTGGAAAACAGATGAAAATGCAATGAATGATTTTACCAAAAGAAGGAAAAAAAGACAACAAGGATTTGGGGAAGGATTTTTGTTTGTTTGTTTGTTTTCTGAGATTCCAGTCAGGCTCAAAAGCTTTGCTCATTTTTAGCTGGTGGATTTGAGCCAGAGCCTTTCCTTGGCTCTGACTCAACCCTACTCTATAGCTTTGATTCACTGAAATCTCGGCCTCAGCTGGGGGAAGGGAGAAATGTCAGTGCTGCTCCTGCAAGGGGCAGGCAGGAATCAGAGGCGCCGGCTCACCCACCTCCATCCCTCTCCCTCCGGTGGTGGCGTGGTGTCCCTTGTTCCTGGAACCCACTCAACTATCCTTCTTTCCAGACAGAGTTACCAGATCATCTAGCCTCGCCAAGTCTTTTTTGATGTGTGAAAGCAGAGTCGAAGGGAACAAACCAGATTATATATAGATTATTACATGGGCTTCAAATGGGTTCCGATAATGTCACACTTCTCTGGGTGCTGGTGAGGATGCCCTGCGGCCACGAGACAGATACTTTCCACACACTGGCTGGGACCAGGGTACTCGCACGCATTTCCAGGCTAGAGGTTGGCTTCTTCTGTCAAGTACAAAACAGTGCTTGGCAGCGCCAGGTCCCCGGCACAGCCCTGGCAAAATGCCCCAACCCTCCCCAAGAGGGGCCAGCTCCATGCATGAGTGAGTCTTTTCTTTGTGTTCACATATATTCAGCCATGGCCCTCTCTGCTGAGGGCCCTCTTTCCCAGCACAAAACCAGCAGGGCGGTGGTGGGTAACCTGCCTTCTAGGAACTGCTCTGAGTCCACTGGCTTATTACACATTACTCCCACGAGCCAGGAGATGACAGTGACTTTGCAGCACAGTCAGATCTAAACTGATGATCTAAAGTCTGCAGACTTCATTCAACTGCTTAGTTATCCAAGTCACACAATTCCCTCTGTGAGCTCAAAAAATACATTATAGAGAAAGAAAATTGTAAAAGGAAGCAGGTCAGGCTTAGACAGACACGTACGCTCTGGGGCACGTGGCAGGGAGGCAAGGAGAGACACACAGCTGATTGCAAATTGCTGCCATTGCCATATTAGTCATGCAACATAAATGCTGTCAAGTAACAAGCTTTATGGGAACAGACTCTGATTTCTCTAACAACGCCAGAAAGTGGCATTGTGGCTAAAGGCTGTAAATTAAGCATTGCCAGTGTTGATAGAAATGCCCCAAGATCTGTCAGCTGTACCTAGCAGGGGAAACAGGCTGTATTTAAGAAGACCAGGCGAGTTCTGCAAGTATGGCTGACCACTGCTTGGGATGCCGTGGAGGAAAGAGAGCAGGAGGCAAAGAGATACAGCTTGGTGGTCAAAGCACACACGTGCAGTCTCAGACCGACTCTGCTTGCAGGAGCCCTGTGGAGAGCTCTTCCTCCAGGTCAGAGTAACCAAAACGTGACACTCCTTGGCCAAGTATTTTCCTCGTTTTGGTGCAAACAGAATCCACAGTCTTTAATCACATGGAGATTTTTCTCTGCAATGATACTCTTCATTAAGGAAATCTCTTTTCTTCCCTTATGCCCCAGTGCTGCATAAAAAGGATAAAGGTACAAGCTGTGGGCATTAGGCATGCCTTGTTTCCTTCAACAGAAATAATTTACAGATTTTTTCAGATTCGTCTCAGACTGCATAAACAGTTGAGCTAGCTCCATTTTGCTGTGCTCTGCAGTGATTAGTATCATGACACAAAATGCCAATTTACAGCTTCTCAGTCAAAAAGTCTTGAAGAAGATGGGAGTCAGATATTCTGCTTTCTGGTATTTATCCTCATCCAAAATGAATCTATTCTTAACACAGAGCCATGTGGTAATGGCAAAGAAATACAGACCCTTTCACCCCAAGCAAGGGATTTCATCAGAGTAAGTATTATCCCTGAACCTACAGTAAACTCGTTTTTGCACCCCTGTAGGGTTCCTGGTGCGGGACCTTTCCCAGACCCCCCAGCCAGGCTCCTTTCATAGAATCATAGAATCCTTTCTCTAGTTCCAAGCCAGCAGCACACAGCCATCCTGCTCCGGCAGATGAAAAAGTTCCAGAAGTGTCTGTGTAAAACACCAGCCAGTAAAAATAGACTCTAACAAGTGAAAAATGCAACACTGAGATTAGAGAGTTGCAAAATGGTGAGAGACCATCACTCCAGAGGGGTAGCTAAGCAACAACTGCTTTGTTTTGTTTTGAAATCTATATGAGGAATAAAAATACCACCAAGCATAGAGTCAGCCCAGAAAAAATGTTCTCTCCTCTGAAGAAGAGCTGGGGCAGTGTCAACTAGTCTAGTTGCACGCAGTGCATGAAAAAGTGTCATCTTTGTTTTAAACCTGCCATCTCAAAGCTTCTTGTGACAACCTTGCAACTGACTGTTCAATGTTTCAGATAATGACTTTGAGGTTTTTATTTATGGTTTTATTTGAAAACAATGTATTTAAGGTGTGCTATTCTTGAATAATCTGATAGTAAGTCTGAAAGCCTAGAATTCATTTGCTAACAGAAATAAAGCCTTCCTTGGAAGGGATATGAGCTTATATGCACTAAGTGACTTAACCAAAGGCAGACGGTTAATTAACCTAATGAGCACTACATTAAAACCCTATTAAACCAGGAAGTTCCAAATAGCTGTCAAAGGGAACATTGTCCTTTCCAAAGCCAAATGTACTCTTAAATTCATGAAAAGCCAAAATAAATCAGTCCCCAGGTAAATTCTGCTGGATAAACTCTAGAACTCAGGCTGAGATAGGATAAGACACTTACAATATCATACAACAAAGAAATGAAAAGTGCTATATAACTGTTTAAGACAGTACTGAACACTTTTACCATTTCACAGGACAGACTTTTCCCCAACAGTTAGCAAATCCAAGGCAAGGCACTGGGCACTATCAGAACAACACTTATTGCTCCTTGAGCCTTAACCTCTTTAAATGCTGATTAGAATGACAAGGGACACGAGGAAAGTCTGCAGCTCTAAGCAAAAGCATACTAAATCCTCACCAGTCCAAGTAGGACTCATTTCTACTATTAAAACCAAATAGCAACAACTCAAAAGGAAGACAAATCCCAAGGGATGAAGATGCTTTATAGTTAGGAAGAAGAAATGACCAAGCAGTCTGCAAAGGCTGTCCTAGCCCTATGGGACCCGTCTGCCATGCACCTACAGGGCAAGCCGGAGGAGCCAGGTTCTGTGGCAGTGAGCAAGCTACCGCCTGGAATGGCCACATCACCAGCCAGAAGCCACAGGACATCTGCTGCTATGCAGCAGCAAGTTCTCTTACAGAAGAGAAAAACATTCAGGAAAAGATAACACATAGAACAAAGTGGGTTTAGCCTACTAAACTGAAATTCCTGGATCTTAGATGACCAACACAGTTGATTTCAAGGTAGCTTCATAATTAAATCTTTACTAGGCTGAAATTTTCTTACTGAACAAATACAGGGACAATCTTTATAGGTGTTAAAGCATATAAAGACAGAGAGGTGACTCATAATTTCCCAAAGCATCCAAGCATCTTATGCTCCTGCATAAGATGAGGATCGCTGAAAACTCTAGTTGGTGCCCACATGCATTTTGGGAACCTGTCAAAACCTGTCCTTTAATCCCTCGAAGAGTAATATTTCCTTTCAGGCATTTACTAAAATCCTTTCTACCACTGGACCGTTTTGAATATCCTGATGTGATATAAGGGTATCTGAAAACTCAATGAGCTTACTACTTCTTTCACTTTCTTGACCTTTTATGTGGATGTAACTGTATCAGTATCACTGGAAGAAAAGAACCTGTCCCAACATTTATAAATAGTATTCTCCTGTTGTCATATGAGCAGAAAAATATTATGACATATTCTGTTAACATTTATAAACACATTTTATCCAAATCACAGAATAAGGTTCTAACAGACTGACACACAAAACTCCCTTTCATACCAATGCAGCATGCAATGTCATCCCTGTCCTACTGAAGCAACAGCGTAAGGCCAGAGGTGGGACTCCTCCATAGGCAGGCACAGAGGACGTGCAGGCATTGTGGAGAGTTGCCCAATTCCTGGTAACTCCTGTGGTGTCCACGGCGTGGCTCCTCACACACCAGGAGAGGTGGAGGTAGAGAACTCTCCGGTGAGCGAGCTGAGGGGCCAGGAGGGAAATGTCACAGAGGAGGAAAATTCTGAACAACCAGCTTCTGAACAGAGCTCCCGGGGGGGGGTATGCACCTCTCTTTACACTCAAGCCCCTGGTGGCAATGTATGGCGTGCAGTTTGGTTAAAGTAGCATAGAAACTTCTCCTATTTCTAAGTCCCAGGTCTGTTTCTTACTGAGCTCAGACAGTGATCCCCCTGATTTCAAAGGGATTTGGACTGGATCCTAAGTAATTTACATCACACGTACTTCTAAGTACTTCAGCCTGTCTTCAAGGAAGCAGAATCTATGTTTGAGCACCTTAACAGGTCTTGCCGTAATTGCTATTTTCCAGTGAAGAGAAACTTTCTGCCCCCATGGCACAGCAGACCGTCAAGTCGCTGCTATTGCTAACATTGGT
This sequence comes from Fulmarus glacialis, assembly GCF_000690835.1. Classification (NCBI taxonomy): domain Eukaryota; kingdom Metazoa; phylum Chordata; class Aves; order Procellariiformes; family Procellariidae; genus Fulmarus; species Fulmarus glacialis. Next base: position 48,751 of record NW_009194774.1, on the reverse strand, counting down.
TAGACTGAAAGTAGTGGAAGAAGACACAGTAAAATGAAATTACAATTTCATTGTGATGAGTCCAAACAAGCAGCCATTGGGGCTATGCCCTTCTCATTCCAACAGATGGAGACAGAGACCTTTGGGTTTAAGCATCATGCCTCAATCTCAAAATCCACAAATTTAGGTATTACCCTAGTTTATCCATGCACATTCCCAAAAGCTTTAGACTGTCATGTAACTTTCTACCAGAGGAACAATAATAGTAAGGGAAACAAATCAGTTTACAGGATTATGTATAGAAACAAAATGGAGGAGGAAACTAAAAAAAAAAAAAAAATTAAAATTCTTTTTTTCCCTCTCCTATACTAGATTACAGTATAGGATAGATACCAAAAAACAGTGTCAGGATGAGAAGCAATAGGTTTGCTTAAATTGTATTTAACCAACTTAAGTAAAAACACTCTCTTGAGTTCTGTGAAGCAGTCTGATAGTTGGAGGAAAAAACACAGGTCAAACATTTTCACCGTTTATTGTACTCTAAAGGTTTTGGATACTCTTTGTGCTTCATAACTGCTGTCTAAGCAAGCGGAGCCAGTGAGGGCTCTGAGGTGCTCTGTACTTCAGAAGAGCATGTCACATCCCCAGAATATGCTGGGTTCCTAAAATTAACCTTGGGAAGTTGTGTCTTTGCGTTTCAGCAGACCATGGAAATGTTGCAGTAGGTCCTGTTGACACTGACTTCTTACGGACTCCAAGGAGACTGTCTTTCTCAGCAATGCAGAATTCAGAAGAAAGTGTTTGTCTGGGCCATGTAAGGTTACTGAACCCAAGATATCTTTCAAAATATATTTATCTGATATATTTGTTTAATATAGCCCCCTCTCCTTTCTCTAGGAATACATAGCGAATGTACTATCTTTTGAACCATGACATCTCCCCATCCTACCTCCATTCTAAAGTCATCTGTCTAAGCATTTCCTGAGGAGTTGCGATTCGCTGTTATTGCAACATGCACTTTCCCCCCCCAATATGCTCTTTATGCTTCCAGCTCATCTGATATATTTGTTTAATATAGCCCCCTCTCCTTTCTCTAGGAATACATAGCGAATGTACTATCTTTTGAACCATGACATCTCCCCATCCTACCTCCATTCTAAAGTCATCTGTCTAAGCATTTCCTGAGGAGTTGCGATTCGCTGTTATTGCAACATGCACTTTCCCCCCCCAATATGCTCTTTATGCTTCCAGCTCATGACATTCACTGTACCGCACTCTTTCTCCTCCCTCCAAGCTCAAGTGTTTCACCTTCAGGAAACGTCCCAGCTCCTCCGGCCAGCAGGATAAGAAACCTGAGTTGGTTTCTGTACTTGGTTTTAATGAAACAACCAACACCACTGCCAAATTTCTAGGCTGACCATTTGAATCTCAAATCTAGTACTGTACATACTACATACTTCCGACCTATACAACAACTCGTACCATAAAGAAGCAAACAATAGACACAGTTCTTCTCTGATACATGTATTACTTTACCTTCTGAATATTTGCTGGATTTCATCTGAAAATGGCAGTGTTAATTAAAACAAACAAAAACTTGTTTTTACTATTTAAGACAGGAGGACATGCTTAAAAAACTGTTTGCCTTGAAGATAAAACAAAACTTAGAGGTGTTTACCCTATCAGTTTTACAAACAACTTGCAAAACTAGACAATAAATTCAGTGTCTACAGATGTCCTGTTTCTCTTTTCTCTTCAATAGCTCCAAGCTCTGCACTTCCCTTACTGCTAAAGCTCTTCGTTACTGGTTCATCATCTTGACTGTTACAGCTTTTCTTTGTCCAGCTTCCTTACCTCCAGACTCTTCTCCTCCACTCCGCCCTAAAGTGAGATGCTAAAATCTCCTCTAAATTTCTCCAGTGGTTTCCCGTTGCTACTGCAAACTCAAAAAGCTTCTTTCTCACTTATAGTACTCTATATGTTTTTCACACCATCTACACCTTTGCTCCCCTCAAGCTCCTCCCATACCATTGTCCCCACTATTATTTTCTCAGCTTTCTGTCTTTCCCTCACACCTTGAGCAGCTTCTCACTTCTCTTTAGCCACCTTGGCCTCCAAGCCTCATCAGCAGGTCAGTTTATGCAAGACCTCTTTTTTTTCTTTTTGCTCTTTACTCATTAACCACCAATACTCTAATTCTCCCATGAAGTATTTCTTCATGGCTTGATTTTGCCACTCCCTACATTAACTTCTAACCTCTTCAACACAAGAATCCTATCTTGCTGTTTGCTTCCTGAGCATAATTTCAACATTTCTTCACAGGGAAAAAAAAGTTGGAACAAATAACCCAAACGCTGTAGTAGTTTCTTGAAGATAAATATATTGAATCTCATGGGGAATTCAAGTTTTACATTAGAACATAGAAGCAGCTCAAAAAAAAAAAAAAAATAGAAGCTACTCTGTAAAGGCAATCACTAATGTAATTACACAGTTACAAGAAGAAATTGTGCGTGTGGAAGATTTTATTTAATTGTAAGCGAATCAAAGATGCACATCTCATATATTTATTGGTCGGCATGACTGTGCTGAGTTCTTTTGCTCAGGTGGAAATGGCACAGCCCTAGATGGGCCCATGAGACAGCTCCACCTCCTGAACAAATCAGTGTTGCCACCCTTGAAGCTCACCATGTTACTGGGAAAAGAAAGAATATACTTTAATAGCTTCAGTGTAAAATTAGTTCCTTATTTTCAATTTCTAAAATTTTGAAATTTTAAAAGTGTTGTTTCATTTAGAGAATGTTATCCAATTTGATGCTCGTTTTTATGGAGTGACCACAGAAAGCCAAAGCAATGGAAAATGGCCTGAGCAAGATTCATCATTGTCATATAGAAAGATACTTAGGCTGGAGGCTCAGTCTGTTACCTTTCTTCAGCAACTGTCTAGTTGTTAGCCAGACTATGATTTCACTTGCAAGTCTGTCTTATTTCTGAAGGCATAGATGAAAATTGAAGCTGCAGAGGTTAATAAAAGACAAGTTCTGTGCTTCACTAGGGACAGTTGCAGCTGGTCTAAACCTGCACTTGTTCTACCGCAGTCGATGGAGTGATGACAGTTCACCAAGGCTGAGGCTTTGCCTTCAAAGATGTATATGGGCTTTTTTTTGAACTTTATTTCATTCCAGAAGAAGTGTTAGTTTGGGCAAATCACCCAAAGCACAGTTGTCCCCTTTTAAAACTAATGTAAACTGCTAAAGGGACAGATCCAACAAGAAAACAATCAAAGCTGAGACTAAAATTGTATGACCAATCATCCCCTGCCAAACAGAACCAGCAAAGATTATGCCCAGCAACGTCGTAAAATGGGCAAGATAGTAAGCATGACGCAGCATGCTGAAGAATTAGCTGCAACACATGAATAGGATGTAAATGTAACGTGCTATCTTCAAAAACCCCTCTAGAAGAATGAATCATAATCGGTTCCATGCAATCATTCATGTATTAAGCTTTCATAAACCCTTTGAAAATATCCAGAAAGCAACTCAGGCAATATTTGCGTAAGGCTACAAAGTGTAGAATCAGTAAGTAGTATCAAGCTGTCACACACGCACAATAAAGACTCTGAAAATACACTTACGGACAGCTTTCTAAAAAGCTAACAACGATCAAAACCAGCACTTTGTATTTTATTCAAGTGAGGGATAAATAGATACCAAATTGTACATGTTAGGAACACAGATGTCTGAATTTGCCTCTTTTTCTAGTCATAAAATACCACGTTGTTTCTGCACAGGAGAGAATAGAGAGAAACGGCATTACACAAGTCCAGAGGCCAAACGCTGTATGTTGAGGCCAGAAAAATGAAAGAGAATCCTCCAGCCCTCCACTGCTCACTCAACAGACCGTCAGCCCCTGGCTTCTTGACGAACTCCAGAATGACAGCAAAATACAGACACAATCTGTCATCCCGTGCTGTCTCCCATGCAGCCCGTAAAGTGGATACCCTCTAACATCACGGACTCCAAATGCACCAGAGGTAGGCTAGGGCAGCCCGGGCCCAGGGCAGTGCCAGACTGCTTGGTCCCGAGCCCCGCTGCACCTTCAGCTTCCAAACCGCTTACTGTCCCACAGACGCCAGGGGCACAGAATATACCCTCATGTCTTTGTGTAACACGCACATCATGACAACAACTAAGCAAGCATGAAGTGCAGCACGTTTTGACTTTGGCAATAAGAAAAGTAAGCTTAAAAAAGTAAGAAAAAGAGTAGTCGGGGAGCTGAAGAAGCCAGGGTTCAAGTTCTTGGTCTACCACAGAGTTTTTGTGTGACCCTGGTTAAGTTGTTTATTCCCTGCACGCCTGAGCAATAGCTCCGTGGGTGGCGCAGAAGAGAAATACGTTAAAGACTGGGAGGTATTTGGATACAGGAATACCCAAGAGCTCTAGGACTGGCATATTTATACATACAGAAACCACTCAGAGACAATAACTCAGAAAGCAGTAAGTTACAAAATAATAAATGCATTAATCTCAACAGCAGATGTTAAAGTAAGCATAAACAGAGGAAAGTATTAGGGGGCACAAGAACTGCGATGATCTCCCTCAGCTAATTACACGGTCCTAGAACTCAAGAGAAGGTATTTTCTTATAAATGTAACTTCGTTTTTTTGTGAGGGATTACAGCTGCCCATAAAACCGATGAGCAGAAACACGCCTGTGTGTTGTGTCCTGTCTGACCTGCAACAACTGGAAGCAGCTGCAGAATTGCAGTGTAAATCATGGTCACTCCTGCAGATGCAGCCAACTTTATGCAGACTATCAAATGCTGCTGTAAAACTACAGTTTTACAGCTGCTGTAAAACTAAGTTTAACTCACTTCTTAATGGAAATACGAACTGGCTTGTATAACCTCTGCCCAACAGTTAACAAGAAATCATCATTAATCAGACAGAATACAGCTCTCATCCGAGAGCTCACTACCTTTTCTTAGACATTTCAGTTGACAAAGCAAGACAGATATATTTTACAAATACATACCAAGGGTTTTAACTTTCCACAGCTTTTCTTTTAAATGACCAAAATATTTGTTTGACAATTACTTTTTAAATGTGAGAGAGATTTTGAGTTTAAATACTGTAACTTGCCATAGCACAAACAAACCATAACTAACTTGTTTAAGAAGTAAATTCTAACTGAAAAGAGGAATGTTTGTTCTTTGAAGTGCATTTCCTTTCACTCCTATTAGGCTGATAGGGCAGTTTTAAAAGAAGAATCACAACAGAGAAAAATAGCGTGTGACTAACTTTTGCACCTTGCAAAACAGTTAAAGGTTTTTCTGTTATAATGTATACAGTGGTGCTAAAGGAAAGGATATTTTCCTTGAAATCTTCATCTTTGCTCTTAAGCCAAAGGAACACGATGTTAAATTCTGCGCAAATACAGCACAAACCACAGTCCTTTGTGCGTGTTCTTGAACTGTTTCAAGAAGCCCTAGAGATATCACACATTATCCCATGATCCAAAGCTTTAACCTTGAGGGAAAATACACAAAACAGCTTCAGATTTTTTCCAACTCAATACAGCATTGTAAATACTATAACAGCTATTTGATAAACACAATAGAAGGGCCTTTAAAGTGAATACATCTCTTTTGCCATGTTTATAGTAAATGTCTCAGTAAAGACTGTTTTAAAATGCAGAACATGATTAACTACTCCAATATTTTTACTGTATCTACTTCTCTGTGTTGTCTGATTTTGTCTGCTTTAAGAGAAATGTCTCCATTTTGAGGAATGCAGAATCACTCATTTACTAAAAAGGTGACTGATAATTTCTAAAACTAAATAAACTTGGATTTGATCATCTTCACCTGATATAAAGAATATTTTAAACAAAATACATTTGTCCCAAGTTCCTGAAATAATTCTAAGGGCTAATAAAGTGGAAAATGTCCTATTAGCATGAAGAAAGTAGGGTGTATACAAACGCACTCCGTCTGTGCTCATGCAACTTGTACTGGATAGTATGGATTTATGTTAGTAGCAAAAATTCCATAACACATAACCTCTTACTAATGTTTAGTTTGCATTTAGCAAGATATCTGATTTAGTAACAAAGTTTCCAGTGCAAAACTATACCAAGATACCTGCAAACAAAATATTAGAGTATTTCTCATCATGGTGCCTCACTTTTTATAAACAATAGAGTCTTAAAAAATTAAAAAGGTCAGATATCTCCCCTCTTATTATACTGCTTTCCAATTCACTCTTATTGGTTAGAAAATATATCTGATTCTTCAGGAATCTTAAGGAACTTAAATTTGTCAATTTTCATTTCATCATCATTCACTCAGGCCAGAAACAGCAAAACAGAAAATACCCTTTTCCTGCCTTATTCTGCAAATTACAGAATAATTTTCAAAAGAATTACAGAAGTTGTGATAAAGACACAACCATCATGCATTTGAAAAACAAAACGAAACAAAACAGTGGTTGTCTGACATCATCACTGCCATCATATTTCTATGGGACTGTGAATTCTATGGGACTACAGACACAGAAAGACACCTTTGTAGAATATTTTTAGACATCTGTTATTCCTGTAAATGTTGAAAATCAACCTAAAATTTTAAGCTCTTTTTTGGCATAAGATATGGGAACCAAAATATGGTAGCATAACAATAACTTTTAAGAAACTCTTAATTCTGCATTATTTCATTACACCAGATAAACATCTACGCTCCACATGAAGAGGAGCTGGTGATCTCAAAGAAAAGGGAAAGCTTTTCTACCAGCTCAAAGCCTGTCACAGACAGTGTGAAATCACAGTTTTTTGAGGCCTCAGTGCCACAGACTGCACACTCCAGCCATGCTTAGCCGCGTCCAGGCTGGGACAGGACCAAACACATTTGTTTGTTCCAAGTCTCCACCAGGTAAGAGATTCGGCTGTATGAGATACAGACTCTCCACCAGCAAGGAGGGACAATTGACTACATTTTTTTTTCTCCTGCAACATCAGTCTCCCACACCAGTGACATTCCAGCAAAACAAGGAAACTGCCAACCTGTGTGTCAGTGCACTGGAGCGTTCCAGGGGGAACACATGTAACTCAGGAGCAAAGATCTGGTATAATAACTTTGGCTAAACAGGACTAGGGAAGAAGCCTGCATAAATACATTACATTTCAAGGCAAGCCAGACATTGCAGAACCACTACTGTATTCATTTCCTCCTACAAGTATTAATAATTTACCATCTTTTTTAAAAAGCAGCACTGGAGCTGCATCATTGCATTCCGAGCAAATTCTAGGTATTCATACAGTTGTTTGTTTTCCTTTGTCTCTTAGTTCAGTCCTGTATTTCAGCCTCTCTGGCCTTCTGTAAATCCCCAAAGATAGCTAGACAGAATGAAACCCAAGATTTTATTAAGCTACAAAAGAAAATAAATTATGCTGAAGCTCATGTGAATATTTAGAAATTTTTCCAAACACGAGGATAAATGTGCAGCTCTCGTGATGAGATACAGGAAAAAACAATTCCATTAAAGGGCCATTTATGCCCAGAAAGAACATTCAGAAAGTGATAGGGAAAAAAAAAAGGGGGGATAACTTCATGTCAGGGCCTTAAATACTCCCCTCCCTGTCCACCAGGGACAGAACTGAGCTTTCCTGGGAAGCGCTGTCACCTTTTGCACAAATTGAAGTATTTCTGTCTCTCTCAGATCCAAGCTATCTCCTCTGGGTCTTATAGCTAACACAATCTTCGTCACAAATGGTAAGCAGATGCAGTGCTGGTTTCTAAGCCTGCAAACAAGAAGCCTCACTACCTCTACTGCTCTGAGCTGAGCATGCGGAGGTCTTCGTGCTGTCAAGTCTTTGGTGGGCACTTGTGCAGGCTGCCAGAATCGTCCTCACCATGGTCCCACTGCTACCTGGAAAGACTCTTTGCAGCAGGAGAGGCACCTTCCCAGAGCTAAGCATGCAGGTGCATGGGAGGGTGAGGCAGAACAGACCCATCATTGCAAGGAAGCAGAGAGGCAGGCAGCAGGAGCTGGACAACACTTTCTGTCCCGCTGCAGCCCAGCAAACTGGAAGAAAATGAGGGCTGGGGAGAGAGCAGAGCTTAAAGCATTTTATAGTCCAGGAGTGTTTTTAAAAAAGGTGCTGCTAGAAGGATACAGTCATCACCTTAGCGGTTATCTAAACAACTTTCTCACATGAAGTAACTACCAAAAAAAGCCAGTGAAGGCTCCTCTCGCACCTCACTAAGCTCCGTCTTCCGTTCAGCCTGGGAGGCACTAATATACCCCTTATGATTAAAAGCCATGAGATCTGGTATGTGGCTTTATAGTCCTGATGTTTCCTCTCCACTGCTTTACAAGGAATCCTGACCTTACTGAAGAAAATAACAAAGCTCCCATTAGGCTTTAATGGGGACAGAATTGGGCTCTTACAGCCTGGTGTGTGAAGGATCGCAGTCCTCCAAACAGCAAGAGGAAATGCATGCACCTTAGTGCTCCCCTCGCTGCTAAATCCTGCGGAGAAGAGCTGGTGTCTGCAAGGCTGGGAACATTGTTTAAAGTTTCTCTAGTGCAGACGATGATTAAAAGTTTCAGCTGCGGAGGAGAGATTCCTCCAAACGAATTCTTTCCTGTTGTGAATTTTTTTTTTTTTTTCCCTTAGCAGACATCAGAACTATCTCATTTGCAAATACATGTACAAGTCTCCAGAGGGAAGCTTGAACTTATCCTTAAATTACTGAAAGTTTATTATTATTTTCTCATGGAAAAAGTCACGGATGTCTTGTAATCCCTCATGTTCCCATCTTCTAAAGTTGAATGCATCTTGATCCAGCAAAAAGCTTGGGAGCTTGCTAAAATAGGAGGTAAAAGACAATTCTGAAACAATTTACAAGATGTTCTTTCCTTCCAGACTTTAATGTTATGACTCACAATTGGGTGCTGAAAGTCCCCTGAGAGTAGTAAGAAACCTATATGTTCACTTAATGAACCTTCTAGAGCAAGAATGGGCTGTTTCTGTGCTTTGTAAAGTGAAGCAAAATATTTTATGTCAACAGAGCTAACCCGCCCGATATCTTGGTATGGCTGCCCAGTCTGGGATACAGACCCTTACAGCACCTTCATATTTTGGAATCAAAATACTTCTACATTTTTAGGGGATGGAAAGGGAAAGGGTAGAGGTTGGAAGGCCAGCAGTCTGCCAGAAAAAATTAATCAGGAGTTTAGTCTGTTCTGTAAAGTGTCTTGTGTGTTTTCTTAGGGCCTTATCCAAAGCCCGTTGAAACCAATGGGAATCCCTCCAGGCCTAGGCTTTAGCCTTTACACTACTGTATACCTTTTTGTCACTAACTGCAATTATACTCTTGTAACATCTGTGGGCAAAATGGCTGTGAGACGCTCCGATACATAAAATACATCCACAATACTTCTGCTATAGGACTCCTTCAGGTTTGTTTTCCTGACTTCTACATGGTTGTGTTCAATGCCTTGGTTAAGAAAGCAAAGAAAATTCTTGCTTTCTGTCTCTTAAAATGATTTGAGAGAGAAATTAAAAAACAATCAGTGATAGGATTACAGTTAATCACTAAATTTGGTCATGCCAACCATATTCTGTACCTGGATGGCAAACTACTTTGCTCACCTTACCATAGAACAGCTCGTTAGTCCCATCAGCTGCATTGGTGTCCTAGAAATATTGCATCGCTCTGGAATAAGGGCCCTTATGCATCACCCTGCAGAGAAGGTGTCTCCTGCCTACACGCTCGTGAGGTGGCTGGCAGCAGGTATCACAAACCAGTTCAAAGACCAGATCCTTACAGAAAACAGGCAAAGACACACAAGAACATGGGCTGTTGTTGTACTTCTATATTCAAAGAACGCCCTCCTCTTGGGACAACCCACCGACCGAGGTACAAGCCGGAACTTCACACTAAGAAAGATTACTTTATTCTGTACACTGATTTTAAGAAAATGCATGATTTAATTGTTTTGGAAGTGCGTGGCAGACTCACGTAAGATGGATTTTTTGGATCTCAGCTGGTACAGCCTGTAGAAGAGCTGAATATTGGGCAATCACTGACCAGGTTCCAGTGCAGTTCTAGCAATACAAAGGCAAACATTACTGCATTTGTTATGGGTTTGCTGTGGTTAAATGAGAAGCCTATTTAGAGGCTCAGAATTAGCATCAGAGATTATGGGTACTATGTAGGTGAGATCTTATCTTAGTGATATTACATCTTGTGGAAAATATGTAAATATATCAAGTTACATGTGCATACAAAAGCATTTCACAATTACACTAGGTATTTAAACAGTTGATCCCTCATACAACAAATACAAGTGATACAAGCTCTTAAAACTGCATGAAACAGGACTCCGCTTTTTTTGACAAATTAGCTGGTAAACTAACTCAACAAGCCTTATCTTGCTCTTATCAGCCCACCTGTCTTTGCCCTTTTAATGTCAGACTTAAAAGAGGAAATGAGTACTTAACTGATAGTGCTTCTTCAAAGGAAATATTTGCTTCAGTTACCTCGCGTTTTTAATGAGATTGTTTAGTCACAGCTTGGCATCAGTTCATAGCATGCACCATGTCAAAGCTTTCAGGTTTTCAAAGCACAAAAACACATTTAGTAGTTTGAGCCAGCAAAAGTGAAATTGTTCCTGGTTGGCATAAAATCACGGAGAAGATGTTTACCTCCCTTCCTTGGTCAGAGCAGAGACAGAATTACACAGGAGAAAGTCATTCCTTTAATTGCAATCCCTGTGCCATCTTGTGGGGCCTGTTTACAGAAAACTCTCTGCAATTCAGATTCAGCTAAGGGAGGAAGCACCCAACCAACTGCAATTTGCTCACGTTTAAAATGAGGGTAGGAGCTGCTGAAGTGGCCTCAGCACACTGATGATCCCTAATTTACTATTATGTCATGCTAGCGAAAACTTAATAATACTGTACCTTTGTGGCTGGGCAGCCTTTTTTGTTAAAGGGGAGGATGAAAGACGCTATAATATATTTTTATTGGCTCTTTGTTTTCTTATAGGCCCCAGATCAAACATTTTACTTGGTATGGCTCTCACTCAGCACACTATAAGCATTTTTGACAAGCAGGGCATCTACCATGCACAAGGACAAAAGCCCTGAGAACAATTACTGACTTAAAACAGAAGTACAGCTCCCACCACCATCTCAAATGCTCTCACAGTGCACAAGGTAAGCAAGTGACCTGCAGCTGAAATGTGAAGTCTTGCACTCAAACTCTTTTTTTTTTTTTTTTTAAAAAGAAACCACTAATGAATATTTTAGATCAATACGCATGTTCAAAATACATTTCTTCTAAGTTTTGCCCTTCAGTAAACACCTGAATGGCTTTATAACACAAATGGCAAAAATCACTGGAAGCCTTATAGCACGACAAAAGCACACCCATGCCTTTACACCTTGCCATTCACAGGACAAAAGCTACATCAGCAGCTGAAAGGGCACCCTCCCTAATAACGCACATTTTCACCTTTTTTGTTCTTCCCCCACCTCCACTCTAATCTTTTTGAATCCCAGAGTACTGAAAATGTTTGGGACAGTACTGAAATTGTCATTTATAACTGAACGGGGG
>NW_009194774.1:583-37122 GCF_000690835.1 Fulmarus glacialis | reverse complement strand
GGTGGGTGGGGAGTGAACCCCAGCTCTGCAGGGCATCCTGCCTTCCACTGCTGCGGCACAAAAGTGGATACTTCCTCGTTTATATAAACTAACCACCCTTGAGCCTCTCAGGAAGCTTGTTTGACCCTTCTCAGCAGCCAAAAACATTCAAACGCTGGACAGCACCTTTATGTTTTTACTGCTTATCCAAATCAGAAGAGGGGGGAAAGAGGAGTAGAAGAAAGACAAAAGCAACATCCAGGAAGTGCCATTTCTCTTTAGCTTTGATCAGTATAGATGTCATGGTGCTACTGTCTGGAAGGACAGCAAACAGGACAAAACCAATCAAAAATTACCAACTGTAGAAGGAATGAGGAAAGCAAGTTACTGCAACAGGATGCTGGGCACCTCTTTGAGAGCAGCTGGAGGTGCGGTTACACAGCACCCACCAGAAAGCATCCAGCCATGTGCGGAATAAGGCATTTGACAAGAAGAGATTTCTCAAACTCAAAATAGATTTGACCTTAGGATTCTTTTCCGAACATCCAGAACAAATGAAGTCACCGTATATAAATTCTTCTGCCTTGTGAATGCCTCTTGAACGCTATACTAGTGCAAGGCTTACCAAGTATGTGGAGCAAACGCTTTGCCTCCCTCATCCTAAAATACAGCTTAGAAATCAGACCCGAAGACTCCCATCAAAAGACTGGAGCACCATTAAACTCCGACGGCTCCTCGACACCCAAGCAGAGTTACCCTGTAAACACCTGGGCAGCACCTCGGGGCAGAGGCTCCGTGCTCTGCCTGCTGGGTCGCAGGCTGGGACCAGCTGCCCAGGAACGCCAAGTTCCCGTTCTGCAGCCAGCAAGCACCCATGTCTGTCAGACTGTGCTCCCTGTGCAGAGGCACTGAGCAGAAATACTAATGTCGGGAGTGATTATTTCAATCATAGACTTCTTTAGAAAGAGAGAAAAGCTGCAACACCATCAGGCACTACCAAGGGCTTGTACTGGTGCCGTAAGAGAGTAGTGTGGAGATGCACAACGAAACACCTGTGCTATTGAGGAGAATTTATTGGGATTCTTCCAGTATAGTACAGTGTTGACCCAAAGCTTTCTGTACCAGCAACAGCGCCCAGGTAGTACCTTCTGTCATGTTTCAACAACATCTAATTCCACAAATTATCAAAAAAAACCAAACCATAACACCTTTCTTTTTTCTTTTAAATTTCTCAATCTGTGTTAATTTTCAGTATTTAATGATCCAGCTGTCCTTTTTCCTTTCCCAAATACTGAAATAAAACTAGTGGCTAATGAAAAAAAAAAAAAAATCTTTAACCCCAATGAAAGCTCCCCTCATACTGCTGAGGGATTATTTTTCTTATGTTTTATCCAGGTGTCACATTTTGGAAAAGGTGGGAGTAATTTTGCTTTTCAAGAAAAATACACTTATCTAACTTTTGTATGTAGTTTCTGTGTCAAACACACAGCTCAAAGAGCCACCCCCAGCTTCAATTCCTCTGGAGCAATACTTAACAATGTTCTTCCTTTGCTGATTGAATGGGTTCATTCATCTGAATGGGCTGTGGATCAAGCAATATTTAAGAGGGAACTGCTAAAGGAGCTTTCAAAGACAAAATGAATGTACAGGTAGAAAAGCAAACAAGACTGCTTTAGACACAGAGCTGGAGAAGGAAACTGGAGACTCTGCTGTGCCATGTGAGCTTATGGCAGCCACTGCAGACCTAGGGTATTTCTGAGAAGCTTCATTTTGTTCACTGCCACAAGTGCTGGGAAGAAATGTATCCTGACTTCCTTTTCCTCGTAGGGAAGACAATATTCCCAGCAACTGATGTGTTAGAAAGGGTTAGAAAGCAAGAATAAATAATAAATAAACTACTTGCATACAAATAAGTTGTCTGAAAGAGTAGTTATGTCTAAAAATTCTATATAGTGACCAAACTGCTAAAAGATGACAGAACTGCTAACAAAAATAAGAGGTTTCTCAGTAAAAACCAGCCATAATTTCAGGGTAGATACTAGAGTATAATAATTATGGTAAATATTTTTTTTTTTAAATCTATGGGCCATCCAGGAAATTTAGACCAATGAGCCCTGCAGTTATGCCCAGCAAAGAGGTTGAAATGGTAAAACCAAAATAGCATCAGGCCTGGGAAAAAGATGACATGAAAAATAAGAAAGTGTTCTGCGAAGGACCCGTGTCCCTATTCTATTCAAGTGCTTTGAACAGGTCAGTAAAAAAAACCACAAAAAAACCCCCCAAAAAACCCCAAAAACCCACACAAAACACCAAACCCTGGATACTGTAGCTTTGACTTCCAAACTGACAAGATCCCAAACAAAAAAGATGCACTAGAATATAACCATGGGCTAAGTGAAGGTACCACCATAGATCAAAAGGGAAAGAACCAAAAAAGAGGATAAAATGCACAATTTTCATTATCTAAACAAGAATGTGTTGCATATCATTTCATGCTAGTATTTGTTTTCAATATTCCATTTACCAGTGGCACCATCAACACCAACCTGGCTCTAACGTAAGGACAGTTTGCCTACATCAGCCCAGCAGTTCCTCTCCCTTCCTCTGCCCACATATAACCAGGCTCTTGGGAAAGATGGATGCAGCGGCATGCGGGTATTCCCATGTAGATCAGGACACTTTCAGTAGCCTCTCAAAGCTTCATTAGCACTAAACTCCTTACTCTCCTTCAATTTGTTTAATGGCATGCGATGGAAAAACAGGGAAAACAGCAGTCAGAGAGACTCTCATTAAATAAGATATAACTTGACCTGCAGGTGAGTTAGGCTCAGCCATGTGGCTGTGTCTTAATCTGTGGAAACAGGATTTCAAATTCCTACCTGTTGTATAACCTTTTTTTATTTTATTTTTAAGGCTGAACCAAGTTAAGTCCTATTTTTCATCTTATGAGTTATGCTAAAAAGCAAAGGCAGATAGCTTTGGGGCTTATTTTAGCATGTATTTTTATAATTGCATGAAATTAAAAGTAATAACGTGTGGAGGATCCTAAAGATCCCAGCGAAAAAGCAAAAGCAAACACAAAAAGGTACAGAAAACATTTTGCACTAATTTATAAATCTAGGCTTAGATTTCTAATCAGTTTAGTGGTAATTGCAGCATTGTTAACTTCCAAAGCCAGCTCTTACAAACACTCGCTTGTGTGTAGCCTCTGGAGGATCTCAGCCTTATATACTGTAAGGAACTGAAGCAGAACTCCTTCAGGCAAACATAAGTACTTCATTTTGAGGCTGATGCCAAAGAAATTCCAGAATATATGTCCATAAAAGAGGAGTTAAGATCTCCTGGGGCAGCCAACCAATACAACTGCTGCTTACTTACTTATTATTCCTTACTTGTACTGCAATAGAGTCCAAGGACTCCAATCATATGCCAGAGCTCATTCTGCTAGATGCTGTACAAACACATAAGAAAGAGTCTTTAGCCTGAGGAGTTCACAATCTGATCGTTAGTTAGTAAAATCACTCAGCCAGACACACCACTGTATAATCTTCCCTGACCATAAACTCACCTTTTATCTCACTCTAACAACTAAATTAAGGGACTTCCGGATTGCAATTTGGAAAAATAAAATCAAGAGAAAATTAAAGCCTCGACAAGTCACCTATAAACACAAATGCATATCTGTAAGCACAAAAGAAGTACCACCTCAGAAAGCACTTTCATAGACTAGTCCTTGCAAAATCCTATTCTCTGGCTGTCCTTGGGCTACTCTCTTTTTTGAAATGCAAATAAATTAGCATCAATCAGCATGATAAAGAGCAAGAGACAGGAGGCTTTACTCAGGCCTCTAATTCTTGGCAACATTCTTAAAGAATGATATATCAGATGGCTGTGATTCTTCTTAAGACTCTGTTCACATTAAATCATTCAGCGATCACATTTTTGCAATGCTACTGCATTTCTAGTAACACAGACTCATGAGGACACTAAATTCACTTCAATCCATCCACCTGTTAGACCTACACACTACTATCCAAGCACTTTTATTTGAACTTTTTTGAAAAAACTTTTCTCACCAGATAACTCATGTCTTCACCTTAAAAAATTGTTTTCATCCCTCGTCAAACAGAACCCTTTTTATCTCTGCACTGAAGAGTTTATTCCACTGTTTTTCCATGCAAGCAGATTTAGAACTAAACAAAAAAAGCAGCCACATTTCCTAAAGTTTTGATCTGTTTTGAAATCAATCTCCATAGCTGCCAGTCCACGAAGAGGAAAAAAAGGTTACACACGGCAAATATTAAAAAAATAAAAGTGTGCGCGCTCTGCAGTATTCAAAGGAGACAGAGCTTGAGGTCTCCCCTCAACCAAAGCTCAGGCAGAAATGTTCAGATTTTTTCTTTCAGCAACTGCCAAATCCTGGTTTGTTATTTTTCATGTGGGGTGTACTGCACATTCAATACACTCCAGTTTTCTCTCTCCTCTCTATCCACTTTCCTTAGCATTTCTGTTCATTTTCTGGTCTCCATTTTCTCCAGCCTCACCTTCCCATTTTCATTTTGCTTTCCCACAGATTCCTTCCCATCTTTCAGAATACTCTGCCTATTTGGGTTTCTCTCCTTTTTATAACCACAGAGTTCTCTCTTCACTGTCCCTGCACACCTTGTCAAGCTCTTCTCTCCATTTATACACAAATCTTTACCTGGTCAACCTGTCACAGGAGCACTAGGAGATCCAAGCATCTTCCAAAGGGAAGAGATGACAGTGTTTTGGTGGCTGATCTGCTGACCGAACTTGAGAGCGTCACTCTCCAGACATGAGCTGACTATGCTTGAAGTGCTGGCTTCCCATTTCCATAGCAGGCCAGTTTCCCCTTGCACTGGTCAGCCTCCTGCAAAGCTGAAATCTGCATCTTTTAGTGTTGTATAGACTGAAAGACCTCAAATATTTTCTGTGGGATAGAGCCCTAACTAAGGGCTCTATTCACCTGAAATGTGATGCCATGGGCTTCCACAACCCAGCATGTAGGCAGACTGCACTTGATAAATGTCTGTTTATCATAACTGCAGAAGTCAGCTCTGCTTTTCCAACCTCTTTCTCCCTCGAGATTAGGAAGGTAAAGGTCACATTTTAAAAAGACAGGCCTTTAAAACTAATTATTTTTAAGTGCTAGCAACTAAACTCTCTGTGTGAAAATATCCTGTCCTTTTCCATAAAATTAGGCTGCACTAAATCAACATATTCTTCTTTAAAGAGCTGGTACGTTCCTGACAATGGCTTAAAAACTATTTAGTTACATTGATACACAGAGGGTAAAAAAAACCCCTCTGCTACTGAGAAAGCAAGCCCCAAAATACAGAACTGCAAATTCCAACATGGGAATGCATTCAGATCATATTCCAACTAAAATTCTTACACTAGTTAGAGATTGATTTTTACAAGGCTTCAAATCCTCTGTGCCTCAGGGCTAGGTTACAGAACTACTAGTTTTATCACTCTTACTCTTTAGACAAAGATTCAGTTTCTGGTTAAACCAGTACGAAGAATCTGTTGCACTCCAGCCACTACTACACCCTTCAAAGACAGTCATACTCTCTTTTTAAGGAGACACAAAAGTCCTCACCAACACCCTTTTTCATCTCAGCAGAGACAGCACTTTGGAGTGGCACAGAGGCAAAGCCATCCTTGGCCTCGGGGGATGGAGCAGAACTTGTACTTTCCCCACTCTGTGCCTAACAGGAGAATCTGGCTTATTTTCACTGTCTATGCTGCACCTCTTAATAACACAAGGTGTGTTTCTTCTTAACATTTAAAATATGTTCACAGATTTCCTTTATCCTCTACTTATTCCAAAACCTTGAAGGGTAAAAAATGCTACTGTTAGGCAAGAGGCAAGTTTTCAGTTTCTTAAGAGCATATTTGTGCAGTTAAAATGCCATCCTAATCTGCTATCACTCTTTGTTCCACTGTATCTCTCCTGACTTTCCAGGCAAGGAATACACAGCCAATAACTATCCTCCTGACTATGCCTTGGGCTCTGGCAAAGAGCAGCTGAGAAGAAAGACGTTTTACATATTTATGATTAAAAGATAACCGATAACCAGGATCCAGATGTTGGTCTCTGCTGGCCAGCGCACAGTGCAATTATTATTCCATTTATAGAAAGAGATGTTGTCCTGCCTTTTCCAGCCAACCAAAAAGTCTTCCATAAAATGCTCAAATACTCTGAAGAGAGGCATTCAAAACAAGGAACGAAAAGGAAACGAATCGTTTTTGGTCCACAATTATTGCATTATATAAATTTAACATGGCCTCAGTCCTAAGCATCATCCATTCCCACAAACTCCTAGGCTCACTCTGTCAGGGTAAGCTTGGATTTCCCTCTGCGGCTCGGCACTGGCTCCCACATGGGTGCCTATGGACAGCATGCAGCACCCATGTGAAAAGCAAAATGTGGGCTAGAAGAGAGGCGAGATCAGCGTCTTCACACCCACAGCCCAGGGCGGCTTCTAATGAGGTCAGTGGGAACAGGCACAAATTGTTTAAGCCAAATAAAGTCTGATAATGTTATTAAAGCTCTTCTCTCTTCCGAGCTTGATCTTGGAAAAACTTCTGAATTTGTTTAAAGAACCAAACACATTCTCCGTGTTCCTGACAAAGAGCAATCCAGCCAAAGCATAGGGTCTCTTTTGGGGTTTTTGGTTGGTGAGACTTTGGGCTGGAGGAAAGGGATGGAATAAAAATAAGTAGGGCTGAAAGGCAGAAGGTTTTCAAAATACTGATTCTATAAAAAAGATAGTTACCAGGCTGAGCAATAGCCCACAGCTTCAACAAACATATTAAGACAATTTTAACTGTTCAATACTGAATATAGTATTTTAATGACTTTTCTTAATAAATTGTCAGCTTAATAAATCCAGTTGCCATTTATACCAGTAATCGATACATTTTGGCAAAAAGCATCCACAATTCCATAAGGGAAGAACAGGTTAGAGAGGTTAGGAGTACTTGGAAAAGTTATGACAATCACTACGAATGAAAGTCTGTGAAATGTGTAACTTTACACTGAGTGCTCAGATTCTGCACGCCAATACATTATTAATTTTTTTTTCAGCTGTGGACAGGAAAATCTATAAACTGTTAATCCATTATATACAGCCATTTCCTTTGGGTATTTCTAAACAATGGAAAACCAGAACTTACTGAAGTTTAAAAATAACTTTCTGTCTACCAACACTTCAGTTTACTTTTAAAATATGCTTCTTGCAGCCTTAAAATAATTATGTATGTAGTGGTCATTTGTTAACTAATTGTCATAAAAAATAATAAAGATTAAGTTAAGTTATGTGTTTCCTATTAACATCACATTTTTGTAATTATACTGTGCATGTCATTCTCAAGCATTAGTGGAACTTGACACAAACGTGATTTCTTCCAATTCTTTTGCATTTTCTCCCTTTTCCGTGAACAGCTTCTTATTTCCTGAAATGTACAATATGCAGTAATTTCTGATTTTAATTTTCTCCTCCCATTATAAACACTGCTTGTTCCCATATAATGTCAACATCATTTATATGATAGAAAAATATTTACAGTCAGATAATTAAAACAAACAAACAAAACTAATAAAGAGAGCTACCCATCAAGAAGTTGTTCCTCCTCAAAGTATTTATTTCTTCCACAAAGCCTCAAATCAGATTTGATTCTTAAGGACAGCACAGATCCACCAAACTCCAGATAATTATCAAGTTCCTGGTCCCAAGCTATTACAGATTTTAGCAGAGAACATTTCAGGGGTTTAGCATGGCCCAAATACGTATTTTTTATGGTACCACTCTTGGAAACAATGGCACTATTTCGGCTGAAGATTTCACACACATCCAAACACAAACACACATTACCCCTGAGGCAGACCCCTGAGTGACAAATTAAAGTCAGTGCTTGAAGTCTGACGAAATAACAATAAAACAAAAAAACCCCAGAGCTTGCTAGTGTACTGTGTCAGGAAACATTTACAGCAAGTGACTCTACAAACCCCACCACAAAATAAATTTCTATGAAATTACGTCTGCTTTGGCCTCAGTTAATTTAATGCAATTTCAGTTGAACCTTACTGGTTTCAGCTTTGTAAGCTCTATCAGGCTTTCACACAGGGCCAGAAACTAGGTTGACTTGGCTGAGCTGCACAGGAGCAATACTGGGAAAACACCGGCTGCCGACCCGTCATCACTTCCATTGTCTCAGTGTGCTTCCCACGTGTATATTGCACGAGCAAAACTCTCTTAGTTCAGAGAAAACCCTAAGCCAAGCAGTATGCATTATACAGAAAGATTGTATGAAGAAAAGCAAGGATGTCACCCTTCCATTGTTTTAATTTTAAAATAATAAAAGGAATAAAAAGCATAAAAGGACAAAAATCACTACCCACATCACAGTTCTCTAATGGAGCAGAAGCTTCTGGTACTGCAAAAATATCTCAAAAATTATAGTTTAAGAAATAAAGCTCACTCGTTAACTCATTTCCTAAAGGCAGTATTTTCTGAATATCTCCCTCTTCCCCTTTTTACTAACACCACATTATATAACTACTTTATTACTATTTTTATTTAAGACTTAGAAAGCGAAGTTCTGGACAGCAATGCAGGCACCATTAGCTAATTTAATGGCAAACTGTTCCAAGAATAGTTATTTCATTTCAGCTGTTTTGCAAATTCACTGCTTTGTTATTGTCTGCATTTGAAGAATTACAATTTTTAAAATTAATTTTCACTTTCGCAATATTCATATGGGAAAGATTATGTAATATTCCTTATTTTTAAAATCAGGATTTTTTTTTTTTTTTAAAGTCAGAAAACTCATCCAGGTATCCAAGCCACCGAGATTATTATTTTAATGGTGTATTACTGAATAGCTCTAAAGTCTCCACCATAAACAGAATGGTTCAAAACATCAGAAGGAAAAATTTAATAATTTAAAAATAGACGCCATAAGTAGCATTACTATTAAAAACTATACTTCGGTTGTCTACCCAAGACTTCTAAGGTAGTTAAAGAACATCACAAACTACTATTAATCTCAGAGTTTTGTATATTAAGATGTTACACTGCCATTCTCAAAAATGCTCTGTTAATATTAAAAAGAGGAAAATAAATAGTCTGGGATTTTGTTACAAAGCACCAGCAAGTCTTACAGTACATACACAACTGGATAGCTGCAATGTTTATAGAAAGCCAGTCATTTAAACCTCCACTGAAAGTTCTTAAATCTTCCTTGCTGACAGTTCAGAAGACAAGTAAGAAAAGGCTTGTGCCAGAATCCACTGTTTTAAGAAAGCAAGAATTCAATTTTTGCTAAAACACTGCCTGAGTTTGTGTAGAAATATTTATGATTATACCACAGAAAGCATGCAACAAAAGGTGGGGGCAATTATAGAAACACCCAGAAAATTAATTCAGAAGTGGTCTTCTCAGCCAGGTAGCATTAGCTTCTGTTTCTGATTTCATACGCCTTAAAGAAACATTACTTTTTCCAAAGGAAAAACAACACTGGGTTTTAAGGATATACCTCGAACAGAGACAAAATGAAAAAACTCAGTTGTCCAGGGTTCCACTAAATTGCAGAAAGTTCAATAATTTGTACTCTCCCAAGGACTTCATCTTTTTTTATCTCTAAATGTAAACGTTGCTGCACAGATTAAAATTACCTTTACGCCTCTATTGCTTATCTGCAGAGAGTAGCTGCTTTTTAATTAAGAATGCAAGAAGCAGCTTTGTTACAATTCTGGCCTGACTTCACCAGCGGCTGACCCCCTCCTTTGCAGCCCAGAGCGCCTTCAACTCACAGCGGCCTTAGCCCCCGCACCCAGACAGGCTCACTCCTGAAACCGATGCCAAGGTGTCTTCGGAGCTGGCTCACAGGAGGCAGGCTCCGGGCATCGCACAGCACGCACAAGGCCATTACCATACTTCCACACTCGAACTCGGAGCCATCTGTAACAACCGCGGGAGTCGGGCAGCCGTTCGGGTGGCAGAGGAGTTTACCTACAGCACGCCCAGCTCCGTCTCCCCAGGCGTTCCTCCAGGCCACCTCCCTCACCCCACAGCCTGCTCCTCCCTCCCTCGACCCACTCCTGCTGCTGGTTTTCTGAAGGTTATCTGAACATGAGGATCGTGTAGACTTTTTTCCCCAAATAATCAGTATTTTTAAACTGCAAATTATCTGCAATGCAGCTTATATGCATGAAGACTGACATGCTGTTGTTTAAAATCCCTTTTTCAATAAGATATATTAGAAAACAAGTGTATATTCATATAAGGAAATCATGATCGTTCTTATTTTAGACATAAAACCAGTATTTTCTCAAAAATAGTTTCACTTAAGCCTTACTAACACTGAATGACTGTGAAAAAAGTTATTTGTTTTTTAAGCGCAAGAGATTTACATCCTTATAAAACTGTTTTGCTTTAAATCTCAGGCCTGGCATAGAATAAATTTCTACTCTGCTTGGTTAGAAAAAATAGCAGCTTAACCATTTCTTCTTCTGGGTACAATAATTTCAACATAAAATTTGGTTTATGTTAAGAGCAAGGCTTGAATGACTTTAAGAAAAGAAAAGGGACACATTTCACAGCCTCATACAATCTTTTTTTTCTACGAGTTAACTTCTTTCTTAAACCGGTTTCTTACTAAACAACACACACTGACATTTTGCATCTCCTCTTTGTGTACATAAGAACTTGACCAAACTGGATACACTTACAAATTGCTTTATTTTTCTTAGTGACATTTCTTTAAAGTGGTATTTTTTCATGGCATACTCTTAAAAAGCAAGCTTATTATCTAGAAAATATGCCGTATTTGCAAACTCTTTTGCTCCACTTGCTTTATGGAAAGGAAAAGAGCCCTATTTTCCACAAACGGCTGTGGTTTTCATGTCACTGAAGGGCACATAGTTTGGCTGTACACCCTACCCACTGAGTCACCAGAAACTGGACTTGGCTGCAGAATGCCATTTTTCGTTAGATCCACATGTGATTGACACAGACCAACAATCTTGGGTAGAGGGCTCATGCTAATCAGCCACATACACAAACAAGAGCACTCAACCCACACAAGTTTACCCAGTTTGCATGGGCCAGAAAATAGCTTTTCATGTCCAGAATGTTGATTTTTAGGACTACTAACTATTCCTTCTTTCTTTTTTTCCAAATGGCTCAAGAGCCATGTTTATGTCCCTGACTAGAAACACCAAGGAAGCTTTCATTTAACAAAACCATCTTCTTTTAATACCTAGACTCTACCACCATTTGATCAAGGAGGGTTTGCTCTCCAGGGCGGCTAAGATACCAGCTACTTTCTTCCACTCTGCTGCAGATGACCTTAATTCTGATAGAAAAGCAGAAAGTCTGTTGCATCTCATTAGCAGTGTGTATATGCCTAAAGTTACTGAAGACTGCACAGCAAAATTTTCAAAATTTATCTGTTGTTCATTTAACTTCTCTGTATTTGAAGAATAGTGAAAACATCGATGTGTCAGATGAGAGGTTAATGCTGCATCAAAAGGAAGAGCCAAGGAATTCATTCAGAGCATTTGTATACTGATACGGATCATCAAAAGTGGCACTTCGCTGCTGTTTTATCCAGAAAAATTTATCTCCTAAATCAGCACTGGGTACTCATGTTTTAATTTAGTAAGTGAAAAAAATTAGATGATCTTGAATAAAAGAGATACATATCACCATGCACATTAAGAAGGAAGAGAATTTTTCAATACAGTAAAGTTGTGGGAGCCTGCAGAGCTTCTCCAGAAGTATTTTATAATGATTTAGGATGTGGGTAAGAGGTATCCACCCTTGCAGCTACTGAAAAATCTTTCAAATAGCATTCGTTTTCCTAGGGAAGGGTATCAGTAAATTGAGTGTCATGAAGGGACAGTTTGCACAGAAGCACGAAGCAGTCTGAGCCAGAAAGTTTCACTGAACTCTCAGCTTTAGTTAAACTATGCCAGAAATATATGGGAATAAACAAACAGATTAGGAAAAGAAGGCAAAAGAAAGTAATAATCTTCACTGTGAGGAATGGGGCAAATGTAAACTGAAAGGGCCTCTCTGTGTAACAAACAGAGACTATAAAAGGAAGACTGTTCAGTGCTAAATCTGTTTTGTATAGGCTTCTTAAGGGGGGGGGGGGGGGGGGGAATCACACTAGCCATCCAAAAACTTTACACCTGGCACGTGAACACGTTTGGTCCAAGGAAGAGAAACAAAACCCCAAAACCTCCCCTAGAGCTTGGAAACTAAGGCCTTTTGAGTTGATAACTTTGCAGGAAAACTCAGCAATGCTAGAAAGATCACAGCAAATGCCATTCCTCAGCCAGACTCTCAGCAATGGCCATGCCGAGTCTCAGGAACTCAACCTTTGCCACGGGATAAGAGATCGCTGTGGCAGCACAGTCACCTCCTTTCACAGCTTGAGCCCAAGAACCACATGGGCCCTGCAGAGGGGGAAACCTCAAACTGGCAATGTCTAATTTGGTTTTGTTTATGATCCTGCGTTCCCTATTGATCTGCATAGGGCTTAGAATCAACAGCAAAGACCAGCAACCTCCCCAGTACAAACTGCAGAGGCAAAATAATCTCAGAATGATGCTTCTTGCTCCAAATCAGAAGAGACAGCTAGATCCAGTGGCCAGCTGGATCCAGTGGGGAAGTGGCCCCAAAGTCCACTCGGTACAAGGCTCCTCACACAGATCAGTGTTCATTTCAATTTATCTCAGTGCTGCAAGCTGGGCTTTCTGTTGGACATGGTAGTCTTTACAATAAAGTGGAATGAGCAGTGTCCATGAAGGTAGGACGTAAACCCTGTAATGAGATGAAACAGGTTCTCAGTAGAACAAATGTAATGGGGAGGAGAAAGAGCAGAAGAAAAACAACGCTGGAAATAATCCTTTGGGAACAGTTTAACCCTCAAGGGACTATTACCAAATCTCTAATTAACGGATACACTGACTCCAAAACAAGAGATGGGTGTCTATCCTCTAGCGAGGATAGAGACTGAATAGTTTGGACACTCCACATGATAAATACTTGACAGTCACTGAAACATGCCCCACTGGAGAAGCCTTCACAAGCTTCTCAGGAGACTACAACGTGCACAGCATTTGCATAGTAACAACGTATCTTTTTTTCCCCCACATCTCAGACTCTTAACTGCCCTCCATAAATTACAATACAGAAGGCACAGCACATCCAGCTGTTAGAAAAGCCCCTGCGCATTTGGTTAAAGGGGAAACAAATCAGTTAGGAAAGGCAAACCAAAAGATACTGCTTGCTGATTTTCCGTAAGATACTCATGGGACTACCCCACATCCATGACCAGGCAGCATGTTCACCAAAAGATGCACTACGTTTTGAAAGTTCTTTCCTTTCTAAATAAGGATCCCGCAGATTTCAATGCGGTCAGCATAATTTGCAGGATACAGGTGTAGGTTATTCTTTAAAACAAGAGCTGCTCATATCCAGGGCATCCCCTCCGTGTTTCAGCCTACAGAGAAACCAGACTAAGAAATCTTTCTACTGGTACAGACCACATTGCCTTTATGGAGCCCCTGGAAGGCTGTATTCCTTCTCCTGTCATACATGCAGAAATTAATTCATCACTGAAAAAAACACTAGCATCAAAAAACATGTTTTCAAGCATGCAATATGTGCATTTCCAGCTGTAATGTAAGAAATGCCAGCATCTACCAATGCACCAAGGTATAACCATCATTTAACAGACGAACGTCCAGTTTTTGCACATGAACCAGGATACCTCCCGCCATAGAATAACGAATGGACTATAGCCCCTTCAGAAAAGAGAGTGATGCAATACCAAAACAATTTAACTAGTCCATGGTTTGCTGTCTGCGGGTGTCTGAGGTCCATGAAAGCAGGTGAAAGGCAGCATGCCCTGTGATGGACACATGATGCTGCAGCCTTGCTCCAGGTCAAGGCCCAGCACTAGCCCAAGTCTGTATACAGAGCTGCTGAAAGTAATTCTCCCCCAGTTCCAAGTCATACATTCAGGATTCAAAGGTGCTGATTTATAATATTGTAATCTTTCCTATTTGCTCTTTTTCCATTAAAGTTTGTTCTCAATGATAGCAGCAATTTATTTTCAACAGTAGCAGTAATGTAGGATAGCTTGCACAGGCACTGCTCTTGCATGGGTTGGGGTGATCAATTCCCATGCTTTCAGCACGGCCAGCAACAAGTGCTCTGGTTAAATAGCCAGGAGACATCTCTGTCAGTAGATGGAAAAACCTACCACACACAACTGCTCTCAAATAAAAGATCAAGGTAACTATCAAAGATGGACTGCATCACTTTACTGCAGCAACAGCCTTTTCCACAATTGATAAAGTTTCTTCCGTACCTTCAAAAGACACTATCTCAAATAACGAATTTTATTTTACTGTAAAATACTTACCTTGTTCATATCTAAAAGTTAAGAGTGAAAGGAAAGAAGAGAACAGATTGTTGTTAATAGGACTGATGCACCCAGGATTTTGGAATTACATTCCTACTTCAAAGGGGCATTTGTGTGTTGATAACAATCTCCGTAACAGCAAGAAAACGACAAACAGCAGGAGGCTGGGAAGACAGATAATTCTGGTGACAGACTGCAAAGTAAACAAATAAAAATTAAGCAGATATATTTTGCATTTTTCTTAAAACCAGAGATTCATCTTTTCTTTTTCAAAATGAAGTTATCACCTCTATGAAGGATTAATCATAACAGAAATTGTATGACGTCATTGAAATAAGGAAATAATAGTAAAGAGAGGACATACAAGAGGAATGGAGCCCATCAGCATTTAAATAGAGCTTTAAAAATTCTGTAAGAAAGAAGTTCTAGTTGATAATATTGTTTCAGAGTTTCAAATATAAAACCAAGAAAGGAGAGGAAATATGTCCTATAGCATGGAATATTTTTGTTGGAATAGTCAGTAATACATAGCAAGTTGCATAAGCCTCATCAATACTTCCAAAGTAAGATCTCTTCTCCTTTACCTAGGCAAGGGAATGCACAAAGGCTGATGATGGTAAAACAAGCACTTAGTTGTTTCAGTAGTGTTTGGTCCAAGCTAAGTCACCAATAAAAAACGAGCACTTTCTGATACATCTGTTGTCTAGATGATGTTTCTTTTGAGACCTAATTTGCTAACTTTGCGGACAAAAACAAGCTTTTACTACTGTTAGCTCTGCAAAACCAATATAACCATGGCTGAGCGAGCTGGAATTTTTATTACTGGCAATGAAGTAAGATTCAGACAGAAAACAGCTTGATTGTCAAACCCAAATGTGAGAGTTTGAAATATTGGCTGTTAGAAAAATCACCTTTTGACTTGTAAACTAAGCAAAGTTTTATCTGAAAGTGATTGAGAGAGAACAAGTGCAGAACCTCCTGCTGTCGTTTTTACAGAGTCACTTCTGGAAACAATTCTACTGTAGGATAACAACCCTCTGCCCTCTTCCCTTTCTGCCAGCCTGCGTACCCCACTTGCACGTGCAACTGGAGGAACAAGCTAAACAGTGCTACAAGGCTCCCAGTATCACTGAAGTATGTCAAAATCATATGGGAATGATCAAAGAGGTAAGAGATGTGGAAGAAAAGGTATGCAGCTTCCTGGACAGCTGAAGGTCTGCCCTGCTATACTCTGGGCTCTGCCACAGCTCCGCTGTGAGAGTTTTTCCCATCTTCACAAGACCAAAAAGTGCAAGAATAGAAAAACCCCTTATTGACTTGCTGACCTCCCTATAGGATTCCTGCACATTGGACTCCCCAACCCTTGGGATTTAGTCTGCTCCCAGCAGCAACTGTATAGGCAGTCCCTATTGCACTGCTGGGGACCTGCTGTCTCACTTTGTCCACAATCCCATGCTCTGCCACAGCCACAGAGTTCTTGGCCAGGCTGCGCTGAACAAAAGGGTGACTCTGGGCTCCTTCCCCCATCTTGTTAAAGGCTTGATCTCCTCAGCTTTTAGTGAGGGGATCTACATAGCAGCATGCAGGGTGCTGAGTATCAAAGCTAGCTCTGACTTAGTTTGCTCAGGGACTGGAAACACTATAGCTGTATCACCACAATACCTGCACACATCAGTCCTGATGTTTACACAGCTCTCCTACTGCTGCTACCCAGCCTGGCCTGGTCATTCAAAAGTAATTCACGTTCCTCTACGTATTACTACTCTACCTCTGCCCTTTAGATACACTTTCTTCAGTGGTTTGGACGAGGGAGGATCAAATTGGAAAAAGCAGATCCCATGAACAAGATCCTCTACACCTGGATGTGAGACACGAGTCTCTCCTGCCTCCCTGCAAACAAAAGAATACTGCCGCTTGGCCCGCATTAAGACTTCTTTCTACACCTTGGGAAACAGTTATTTAATCTCTGTGCAGCATCAGATTGAGTCAAGAACATGAATTACATGATGGTCTTTTACATATCCAATTTAATCCCAATTTAATAATTTAAAACCTAAATAAATAACATTTTTTCCCCGGGGCACTAGGCCATTCTAAGGTCAGGACTCCATTCCAGACAGAGCTGCCAGGCACCGTACCCATCCTTTGGGGACTGCTTTCTCAGAACACATGTTGACATTGCCCATTCAGGCAGGAAAGAAAAAATTGTTACAAGAAGCTGAAGTCCCAACTTAGACCATGTTGCTTGAGATCATACTTTTGGGTATCTTACTATCAAGACCTATTTCAGGTGATTCCAGCACCTCACTTAGGGTCCAAGATCTTATCAAAGAAACCCCAAGTACTTTAATTATTTTCTAACTATTGTTTATTTTCTAACTACTAAACCTACCATCTCAAGTAGCGAGGCTACCCTGGGAAGCAGCCGTGCCAGGGATCCTGTCCCACATACACGGGCCAGTAGAGCCTCAAGGAGAAAGGCAGAGGCAGGGAGGAAGGAATCACAACGGATTGCTCCAGACAACATCAGACAGGAGCACTGGGAATGCTGTGGTTAACTGGTCCCCTGGTTTTCTTTCTGAAGGAATATTAGCCAGTGTTTTTTATCTAGTTCTGGTTTAGTATATTCCCAAGAGACACCTAGTTCAGCAATCACCAAAAAAATGCTTTGGCTTAAAATGTCAGAATACATTTTATTCTGATAGATCTGTTCAATTTCCCTCAGGCTTAATGCAACAATTTTTTAAAAAATCGCTTTCTATGAAGAGATAAATTAATCTGCCTGGGTAGCTTTCAGCTACCCATAGAACCCCGTGTCCTTCCAGGGGAGGGCTGCACCTCTGTCCTCCCCATTTGCACCAGCACCGCTGGTGTCAGCCAGGGCAACCACAGGCAGAACACCGCCGTTTACCAAAGACTGCGGTTGCAAAATCAGGTGCAGAATACAACTCAACATGGCAAGCCTGGTTTGTCTTGACACCTTCATCTCTTTTTTTATTTTAAAATTGAAATTAATTCCAAATACAATATATTTTTTTGATATAGTAAGATTGATTTTTTTTCCCCTCCAGTTGATAACTTCACTCTGATCGCTTTAGTGTTAATTTTATTTTTTTACTGTAAATAACTGGGATACTGGGTACCAGTGCTATGATTAATTATGCCAGCAGACGAACAAGTCATCTATTACTGAACTAAGTTACTTCTAATTGCACATGCAACTCTTGCACTCTCCTTATGCCTAAATAAGAACGAGCTTATGTCTTTTAAAAAAGCGTATGTCATTATAGAGAGTGAATTAACAGAAAGTTCACTTCCTAACATCACTGTTTTTATTTTATTTTTACACTTGTACAATGTAAGCACTGAAGTGTACAACAGCCCTATAAACATACAGGAAAATATGATTCCTATCCCAATGAGTTTACATTCTAAGATGGGACTTCTTGTTAGTGCTAATTCTTTCCACTTTTTCAGATCAATTAACAAGAACAATTGCAAAGACCTGTATAAACTATGTGTGCCTGCTAACACAAATAAGATGGTACTTAGGCAGTATCACTACTTGTTTTTCTTCCTAAATCCGTTTTCCTCAATGCAGCAGGACCTTCTTCTCTCTGCCCAGCAACGCACTCACAAGAACACAAGTGACCCAACTGAGCCAAATATACTGAATTCACAAGTACAGCCAGTCATTCCTGAACATTAGCAATGACATCTGAAATCCTCAAGCTACTGAAATGAGAAACAGTTTTCAGGTACTTTATATATATTTCCACTTTTTTTTTTTTCCAAATATCACATTGATTAAGCCTTTGATTAACATGTTGCTTCAGCAAAATTGGGTATCATTTGTATCCAGAAAAAAAAAAAAAACACAGAAAAATAAATAACCACAGCTCCAGTCACAGAAAAAAACCTCCTATAATTTAGACAAAGCTAAATGAGAATTTTTAAACTAACAACCTTGCACCACAGTTGCTTATCTGTCACGAAGCAGACAAGCTACACAATGGCCTTGACTGACCATTATACATCATTCAAAGTTAACATTTTTCTATTTGACCATCTTATCTTCCTGCCTGAGCAATGAAACCCACAAGTCACTAAGTAAAATACCATCCTAGATCCCGAAAGTCTTTGCCAAGGCACAATGTGATCAATCTCAAGGATTTCTAAAAGAGGAATCTGGTGGTTGTAAAATGATCGCTGAAAATACTGAAGGCCTTTCCCAGGCAACTCTCTTAGTTTATCTGTGCTGTATTTGCTGTTGCTGCCTAAGTTTCTTTTGGGTAATTTCTAATCCTATGACGCTCGCCTTCGCTTGGAAAGGAGTTCTAAAGTTTAGAAATACCTACTTATTAGCCCTGAAAAGCTGCTATTTTACTAAGAGCAGTTAGAATCAAGCAATTGCTTTCTCTAAAAAGAGAAGTATTTTCAAAAAGCAAGGAAGTGCTGACCCAAAGATATACTCCAAGTGTGAAATAACATCATGTGAGTGACATGCAAACAGGCTGAGGACTCCTGATCCCAGGCCACATGAGGACTGAGTGTACCACAGAAACTGAGCTTGCTTAGTTTCTGATTGGAGGGTGTTTACCCTGCAAACGCCAGCAAATGCGCGATCTGTGGAACAACATTGTCATGAGCTTCAAAAATTTAATAGCTTAATGTTTATAGAGGGCAAGGCATTTTGGAAAGATGCTATAAAAAAAGGCAAAGAAAAATTAAAGAACAAAAAATAAAATATGCACAATAGATTTTAGGGTTTTTTTCCATGGACTGAACTGGAAGATCATAAGGTGTAAAAGAAATGACTGCTAAGACTTAATAAAGAGCTTCCCCACAACATGCAAACCTATCTCCAGCCTACATAAAGATACTGTACCAATACATGCTAGCATATTTTTGTGCTAAGCCTAACTTTACAGACTTTTTCATGGCAACGTTACAGATTTATATAGATTACTTCATTTTATTATATATTTTTTGTCATTTCTGCACTTGGGTGTTTGTTATATTAATGATGACCATCACCATTCCAGCCACTGCCACATAGTTGACCTCAAATAGGCTAGAAAATTTTGTTCAGCACAGAGTTCTCCAAGTCCGCAGGGTTCACTCACCTGTGCTGTACCATGCACGCATGCTGGAGCTCTAACATGGCACCAAGAGTCCTCAGTAGGCTAAAGCCACTACAGACCACGCTCCAGTTTTTGGTAGTGATATATCAGACAGGAAAAGAGTAGCCAAAACCAGCTAATAACATAACGGCTCTGAGAAAACCAGCCTTTCCATTAACTCTATGGGCTTCAAGCATCAGCTTGGCTCCAGAACATGGGTACAAAGACAAAAGCAAGAGGCTTCGTCTCAGAGTCCAGCACATTGCTCTGGTTTACTTGCATAATACCACTTAAATGAAATTTTGCCCCAGTCTCAATGCAATCAATATGAGAGTCAGCCTCTCAGTCTATTCACACTACTCTCAAGAAACCAAAGAGGAATGGTTAGTGGCCCAAAACCAGACGGCAGAGCAGGGAGTTACTGAATGCAGCTCTGAAAGCAAGGCAGCACTCATGGACTACTTTTCAGTCATCTCTGTAATGGTCACCAACTCTGCAAGTGCAAGAGGGAATGGGAAGCACTGAAAGTTATTGAAAGACATAAAATAGCAGTTAATTACATTAGAGACACAATGAACACGACCCTTCAAAAAAAATTGAAATGATGGCAGTTGTTGGGAGTGTATCTGGAGGAAAAGTAAAAATTTCTTCCACTTGGTCCTTGTCAAAAAGAAAGCTGTCACAAAACTAACTTGAGCTTCAATACTTTGGGAAGCCATTTCAAGATCCCTAGTAAAGGGGGAGGGGGAAAAAAAAAAAAAAAAAAAAAAATCAATTTCCATTTCAGATCAAAGTTCAGTTCGATCACAATTATTCGTGCAGACATTCCCTTTTTACAGCAAGTATCTGAGCTGACATGGTTACAAAAATAGATGGAAAATGTCTAATGTTTATTATGAAATTGTGTCAGCACCAGCTGAATCATACAAGACTAGGAGTCCATACCTAGTGTCATTTATGACAGTCTCTATTCATATTTAAATAACTAAAATTCATATCCAGAAACTATAAGTAATTTACACATCAACTAATTATTTATGTTTTGTGCTATGAAAAACAAAACTATTTTTTTCCCCACAATGTTACTTCCTTTGATTAAGCAACACAAGAACATACCTACAATTTAAAATGTCAGTGAGGAAAACATTTCAAGCATAGAACAGCATTGCAATTTTGAAAGCTGATGAAAAAACATTTTTCTAGTATGGCAGATTAAAAGTAAGCTTATTGCATTTTAGCTCAAGTAAGAGAAAAAATGATTTTTTGGTTTATTTGAGTTTGTGTACACATCTATGAAAATACTCCTCTAATATCAGATTGATTTATAATAATGGCATTTTAAGGGCTATTGACCTTGGTGCAAATGATTAAGAGTACACTGTATGTACTAAATAAAGATTTTCAGGGAGAGATCTGTTTACTAGCTATGCTTCTTTGCAGACAAAAAGATTCTATCATTTCTAGGATAGTGTTGTATGCCAGTGAGTGGGAAGAAGCTAGACCTTCCTCAAAGACCTTCACCCAACAAAAGCACATCTTTTAAAAAAAAAAAAGCATATTAAGTGAGAGGAACTGATGTGAGTTTCATCAGTGAGAGGACATATACTATTTGTGACCCCAAAAAATTACAGATACATGCATATATGAGCATTAGAAACATGAAAATGGCAGCCGAAGGTAGAACACAATAGCAAAAGGAAGAAAAGGGTCTGCAGGATGGCACCTCCACTATGTACAACTGAACGAGTTAAACAAAAACTGCAGACCACCATGGATGCTAAAGTAACAAGGTCAAGCAGAAACAGGCAGTAAAATGGCGGTTCTGCTGCAGAAGCAGCTGTGGCATAACAACATTTGTATCACAAGTTGCCTTTTTGAGTTACCATCAAATTGTCACCAAATCACACCTGGTAATTCAGCATCTTCCATACAATAATCATTCGTCCCATACTCAAATCTAGAATAGTTTCATGAGATAATTATTAACATTAAATCAGTTCTAAACAATGCAATTAATTAACTGAGAGTTCAACTTTTCCTTAATAACCTTAAGTTGCAGAATGCAGAGCCACATACTTGCAGCCCATTTTGAAGAGCAATGTCCTACAGTAAAAGGCACACAAACAGCAGAAGAGGACAAAGGCCATTAACAATCACTTATTTGTCCTAATTCAAGGACTGTTCCCCTCTGTTTGTTCTACTGCCTGGTCTAGCCTACAAAGCCTTGCTGACAAAAAAATGTCTTTTCTTACCAAAGGTTTGCAAATACCTACATTATAATTTCATACCTCAGCCAAACTATCTCCTGTTAAATCTACCTGTCCAAAAAAGGAAAAATTCAAAAAAAGCGCCAGTGTCGTGGCAGCATTCAGAGTGCTAGGAGAGCTCCTTGGAGCTCTTACTGATACAAATTCTTGCTGCAAAGGCATCACAAAATCAGGCGAATGGCTCATAGACATCAGCTGCCAGAAACTATCACAGTCCAAAGGTTCGACAAGGAGGAAAAGGGCTCCATGTGCTGACTCTGTACCAGGTTTTCACTTCACTTCCATTTCACTTCCACAGTCCTTAAATCCTGGCATAGGTATAACACAAGTGTCCTGGGAAACTTATTGCAAATGGAGCTAACATAAGCAAAACTGGTTTTGCTGGTATACTTTATACCAGTTCCTCAAATGAAACAAGCTATTCTAACAAAAGCATGTTTTTCCCCTCCCATATACTATCACTATATCCATAACAGAGATTTTTCCAGTATAAAATATTATTAAAAATCTAAATCCCTCACTGACATTTCTAGGCTAGGTAACATTCCTCGTACAGTCCTGGCCTTGACTGTATTAAGATTTTGCCTAAATTAGAAATGTGTCCTAAGAACAATTCCACAAGTCAAGAAATACAGGAAAACTTTCTATTGTGAAGAAGTTACACCATTGTGTTTGTACTCTCAAATAGCATAAACTATGCTGTCACAAGCACCATAGTATCAGTATTGCTGCGATTAGAGCAGGGCTTTACCCTAGCCACATCAGTAAATGACCAACGTAAAGAACAGACTATTGCAATATTAACATATGAGGTGAGAGGAGGATGCCTCATCACCTAAGACCCTAGACACTTGTTTCTGTAACATATCACAGGATCTTTCAGAGTCAGGGGCAGCAGAGGTTTGCAAACTTCTCTGAAACATCATTTACTCTGCCTCCAAGGCCAAGCTGAAGAAACCCAGTAGCAGAACTGCAGGCAGCAAGCTCAGTCTCCATTGCCTTCAGCAGGTGTTTTAACAGCTCTCAGAGAGACTAAATTTTCTTTACTATCAGGGGATAAAGGGGGGCATGACAAAGCACAAAAATAAACCAAATCAATTAATTTATAGAGAAACGGGTAACAATGAACTATTCTCTATTTTTAAGTGAGCTGAGTAACACGGAATTGCATATGTATGATCATTTTAAAAAAAAGTGAAAAAATTACTGTAGATCTTCAATCAGTATCATACAGGAGCTGCAATCCATGCAACGCAGCTACAGCCACTTGCCCTCACCCCAACACCACTATCAGCTTGGCAGCATATGTAAAACAGCATTGGCTTTAACGTGCAAAGTGGTATCTGCACTAGGCAGCGCTATGTAGGACTATATTACAGACCAAAGTATTTTCAGTATCTGTTAAAGGAGGCCTTAACTGGTTTTAGAAGAAGGAGGACTGCGGTAATAAATCTGATCTCTTGAAGCATGAGTTGGAAGTTGTACCCTCCTGTCAGCAGGTTCACTGTATGATGTATTGTGGAGCTTTGGCTGCAAAGAAGCTGTAGCCTGCAGTTAATGAGCTGTTCAAAGTAGCTGTGAAATTGTCAATTTAATTAAGCCAAGTTTAGTTAACAGTCATCTCTCAAAAATTTTGTGTGAAGAAGGAGGCCCTGGAAGTGCCCAGCTATGCACTGTAGGAAAGTGCTTTGTACTTTTCTGAACCGAGAAATTAAGAGCTCATGTGATAACAGATAGTGCTATTTTATGAAGTGTTTAAAGAAAGCCCCTTGGCTGTCCCAGCATGTCGGGGAGCTTTGTAATTTTTTCTATTTTTAGAGAGTTAAGAAGCATAAGCACTTGAGAACAGTCAGCGATGGTTTCTTAAGATAGCCTGACCTCTAGAAAGACATGTATGACTTGGAGAAAGGAAGGAGAGCCTCCTGAGGAAACCTTCTTGTGAAGGTCCAAGCTCTCAGTACTCAGTTCTGCAGATGGGTGCATTGACATGGCAGCCACGATCTGAGAGGTTTGTCCTACTCAGATAAGGCAGACAAATTCAGAGAGCATCAGGAAGACCAAGCTGCTCTATACTCCCTACATGTATTTCTGCCCTTGTTGTTCATGGCTTTGAATAAAGCACTTCAACATGCACCACTGTCTTTCCTGTGCCTTAACCAGGTTAGCACACATTAAAGACCCTGTCCAAGCTAGATTAAAAAATAAGACCTTAGGGTATACCAAGTTAGGGGGTTGTATTCTATTTACATTAACTGCAAGCTAATTGGCAAACATCCTGTACGTACGCATTCCTCTGCACAGTCTGCTCATGTCTGTTCTAGGACAAAAATACCTGTAATAACCAAACAGTTATAGCAATCAATTAGTCTGGGTTTCAACAAACCATTACCACTGGCCTCAGTTCATTCCTCAGGACAGAGGTTGAGGTTTCCCAAACCTAACTCAGATTCTTAAGGATACGAAGACCTCTTGCAGCACCACTGCAGAGTTGCAGTGCTGTTAGCCATAGTCTCTTCACCCTGGCAATCCTTTGTCATGCTTTTCCCTCTACATGAAATGTTTTGTTGGTTTACCTTAAAAATCATTAAACTATTTTAGAACGGTCTGCGGAGACCCCTTCTTTAGGAGAATCTCCTAGAAATTCTACCTGCTGGCTTGGGACCTCCCGATGTTGGGAAAGATGATGAAAAAAATGCCAAGCCCTTCACCCACACCCACTCTCTGCAAAATGGAGGAAAAAAAGGAGAAAAAACAACAACGAGGTACTTTACATGTCCTTGTAACTCTTACAAAGTGGCATGAAGCTAATAGTAGTCAAGCATTTAAAGATTCCCAGGTAATATTTCATATCTGTATTTACTGTTACTGAGTGTATTGTTACAGGGGTAAGGGGAAGCTACATCCTGAAGTAGTCAAAGTGATCGGCCACAGCCAAGGAAGTGCCGCTCTGTTTCCAGATATGCTCAACAGAATGCACCTCCTTGGTACCTTTATCCTGAAATAGAATAGCACAGCGAATCCTAACAAGTGGATGCAACTGAGTACTTCTCTGGTCAGTCAGCTGGAATGGCAGTCAGCTGGGGAAAAAATGTAAGAGGCCATTGACCAAAAGTATCAGGTTTCCTGAGGGGGGATGATAGTTCTTCTTTGCAGGTCATCTGTGGAGAAAGGGCAAGAGACCACATGGCCTCATTGCTAAACACACACTTTAGGAAAAAACTGACTGAGGGAGACAGTGCCCTTGCTCCAACTGATTATGGAAAAATTTAGGAGGTTTCTCAATCTTTTAGGATAAATCACTCTTCCATAACTAGGTAAAGATCCCTGTGGAGACAACTGAGACTTCTGCAACCTACAAGCAAAACCATTCCCCATAGTGACCTCAGCGTGAAGCACTAGACCCCACCACTTACACTCTACACTGGCCTCTGGTCTTGACCTCATGATTAAATGTAGGAGGCAATGACAGGGCAGTGCAACATATCAGGGAGGCACCTCCTAACCCATATAACTCCTGTCCATAGAATAAAGGGTTGAACATCACAGCTACCTCTTAACACCCACAGCCTGCACTTCCTAGCACAGCTCAAAGGCTCACAGAAGTGGAGGAAGAGATTTCCATTCCCTGAACCTGCACCAAGTGTATTTCACTTCCGCAGTCCTTAAAATTCTCTAGTTTGCTTAGACTTTGGATACCAACAAAGCAAGGTTACCTCACAAAGCAAAATTTACCCCATGAACAGTGTCCCACAACCTTAGCAGAGCACAGCAGAAGAGAGTTTATATTGCCCAAAGAGCACAAAAGAGTCTTGTAAGAGCTCTTAGCAATCAGAACAGCCAAGATAAAGTTAGAAGAAAACTTCAGAGCTATGTAACCTCCAAAAAGAAGTCCTTTTCAGTTTAATTGGCAAAATAAGACATGGTAATTTCAGCTCACAGTCCAGCTATGAATCTTACTGTAAGCAATTCACAAGAGAGCTTAGCTTTTTAGAAAATGTGAACTTCAGTCATACTCCTCTGAAAATTTGGTGCCTGGCAATTTTCCCATGGTCACACTGTGACTAGGGGCTAAGTCCGAGGATCAGACAAGCCGTTAGACTTCCCATACCTCCTGCCAACCACTAGCAGGGCTTGCTCCCTCTGCCCCACTCCCACTCTAAGTTTAAGGCTTTGCATTCATAACAAAAAAAAAAAAAAAAAAAAAAAAAATCAAATCTTCTAAGTGTTATAACATATAAACAGTGGCAGCAGAATTGTGTTTTTCAGTAAAATATCATAAGCTGATACATCAATATTTAGGTCTAGGAACCAACAGTAAAGAATGCCCACCAAAATTCCATTTCTTAATATTTGCTACCAAGACAGCAGGCTGACACTACTGCCTGTCCTTCAGGGACAAATAGTGTCTTTGCCATTCTCACCAAAGCCAGGGGTGAGAGGGATAGATCAGCTTCCTCACTGAGCAGTTTCATTAGTTTCATGAGTTTTTATTATTATTAACAAGGATCATAACAGCTAAATCTCTCTTATCCCCAAGAAGCTGGTTCTTGCTACTCTTGCCTTTCAAGAGGCAGGGCACTGTGAAAAGGCTATGCAAGCTGCTTTTTGGAGAAAACTTGGTTCCCAAGAAGCTACTGCTCTAACACATTCATTTTAAAGAGATGTAACTTGCAGTAATATTTCAGAAAACATAAACCCCTCCTAAAAAGTCAGCAGCTGCCCCAAAGTAAAAGATTCCATACTTTGGTAAAGGTAAAATGTTAGATTATTCACTGAGGGGAAAAAGTATCATTGCTAGGCTTAGGGGCTGTGACTGACAGCACTACCACTGAATTTGACCTGACCGCTCTCATGACAGATCTCAGCTCCATGGCATGAAATAGCAAGGAACAAGATGCGTCATTTCCACAACTGAGGACATACGATAACAAAACTAATTGACAATATAAGCAGAACAACCCTTTCATCTGAAATTCTGCAGAAAGCAGATTACTTCCACAGCAAAAGACAAAAAGAAAACAAATACTAAGTAAATTAAAAGTTACAGCAGAATCAATGGAAGCATGAAGCAATGTCTGAGTTTACAGAGCTTGCTGTTCCTTGCAGTGCAGTTGTTAACAAAACAAAAGCTGTTTGGGTTTGCAAAACCCTCTTTGCCTGGCTTTGAAATGTTTCATTCCTCTAAAAAAAAAAAAAAAATCGTTACCCTCAGCTTTTTTCCATCTGCAGGATACTCTGCCTTATGTATGAAAAAAAGCACTAGCTTCTCTGGTCATGAAGTCCTCTTCAAAATGCAAACCCGTATTTAGTTACAATTCATCCCCCTTGCTTCCTTTTAAACACTTTTCTCAGTTGTTCTTGGTCCTTGCAACAGTATTTGCAGAAACATAAGTGATCATACATAAATGATCCACGCTGATGGTGTTTCAGTGCTAAGTATGTGCTAACACTGGTTTGGAAATTAATCCTCCATTCAAAAATTCCACTCAAGAGTACATTTTTTTTTTTAATTGCATTTGTCAGCTTAGCAACCCAGTTTTAAGGAGATAAAACTAAAATATCATTATCATATTACATGCCAAAATTGTGAAAAGTGAGAAGTAAATCAGTATGTCCAGACTAAAGCCAGAAGTGGAACATGAAAAACTCTTCTCATTTTTGTACCTTTAAATAGACTCCCTGAACCTTTCTCCAAAGCACACTCTGCTGACTGCTGTTAGAAACAAAACACTGCATTACATGGACACAGTTTGATCTGCGTGCAACTCTTATGTTCCTGGGTACATGATGGCCCTGATCCTGCATGACACATAATTAAGATCAAGCATTCAAGTAGAAACACACAGCAAGTTGGCCGAAGAATGACACACTAACCAGTGGCAGTCTGGTCCTTCTGATTTCAGTTCAGTATCTCTAGCCTTGGCCACACCACTGCATCATTACTTACAGAATGTTCGTCTGCAACCACAAAACACCATAACACATCCCAACACACTTCAGATGCAAGTAGAGAACTACACAGGTACGAATACGTAGAAAAAAAGTCCTTTTGAATGCCTAGAAATTTCAAAGTTTTAACTTTGAGAGTCATCACGCTCAAGAACAGCAACAGACGCGCAGATTTCATTTATGACCTGAAGCCACAGCAATTTATATTCTTTATGCAGACACTGCTTGAGAACAGCCCCCACTGCTATATGAAGCTGAGGGAAGGAAGAAAAAAAAAAAAAAAAAAAAAATCAATTTGCTATCCCATTACTCCTGTCATTAGACAGTTAATAATATCAGTTATTAGTCGTTTTTTGCATTAGTTATGGATTAAGCAATCATAAAACATGGGACCCAACCATAAGGGCTGATACCCTAGTTGACTTCAGAGAAGCCAGGTAAGTTTTGCTTACAGACCAGAGATCAAATTCTGGCTGTTCTGAAAATTGTAGGAACTTTGCCACTAGCTTCAGTACAGCCAGGAACTTGCTCGCTGGAGCTATACTGATGTCTTTCTGGAATGACAGAAAATAACTTAGCCCTTAATACAGATATTATTGCCACTATTTATATTTTCAAATCATGTATCCAACAGGGAGCTATTTTCTACCATAGCGAGAGGTAAACACAGCAGTCCAAGTTCTGCCTCGGGTACACCCCTTGAGCCCAAAGATTTTAATGGGGTTGAAGGACTGTCATTTAGTCAAAATTTGACCCATCAATACACCTCTTCAGTATTTGAAAATACTACTTTGCTTTGTTTTGAAAAATAAAATGCAGATATCTTGCCAGCCATCCCAGTGCCATCCACACTTCAGTGTGTGGTAGAGCTCTGGATTCCAGTACTTGTAGACTTACATCCTGATATTCATCCCATGCCGAGATATTTATCACTGAGTTACAGCTCATGGAAAAGTGCAATTTTACCAGGCAGTTAAACTGCAGCAGTCACTTCTGCTTCAAGTTACCAAAGTAGTAGGTGTGATTGTCCTCAACCATTTGTGGAATTTCACACCAAACTTTTGTGGGGGGGCGAAAAAAAAAAAACAACCTTAAAAATTGAAAGAAACAGCAGACAGTATTCCAAAAAGAAGAAACATCTACAAACTCAGTCGTCTCAGCTGAACGCTGATCTTGACCTATCTACCTAACACATGGATACGTTTGTACATTTAAAAACTTGGAATTAAAACCACTGTTATAAAATAGAGTTCTACACTTCAGCGTCAGAAGAGACGCAATCCTGATAATTCAGTATGAATGAGGAACATCATCTATCTCACGATGCAAAAATGTAGATACTCCTAAATACAGGAAGATTGTATTCAATGCAGACCGAGGTTTTTTTGTTGTGCTTTAATTTATACATTAGCATAGTTTTTTCGAACAAGATCCTTATAAAGAGGGTTTGCTTTGCTGATCGCTTATGAGGTTATTTGTCTGATTAAATTTTATTAGAGATAACAGAACCTCAAACTGAAAGACAGAAAGCGATTGTAACTTTAAAAATACGTTGTCTTTTAGTGGCAAGTAAGATGGGGCCTCATAAAGTTTCCACTACATCCCAGTAGGGAGCTAAAGGTCATTGCTAACTCAACGTTAAAAACAATGGGAAGTAGAGGATGTCATTCTTTCATATTTGCCCAGTGATTCTGTGTTTTCTTTGTATGGATTTACTTAGGAAACTGGGAAATCTAAAAAACAATGAAAAGACTTCAAGGTTACCATTTTTCCCTTAATAATATCAGAAATCCATTCATGTTGCTATGTAAAGTGTTTCATTTATAAAGGAAAATACCTCTCACTTGAAAAGGTTTGATCTTTCCAGGCATATAAAATGTTTGAAGTTTCCTGTGCAACTTTCAAATTAATGTGCAAAATAATTCTACTTTCGCAAAAAGAGTGAATTCTCATTTCTGATAAAGAAACAGACGCAACTTAAATCTGTTAAAAATATTAACAAACAGATTAATTTCTATCCTGATCAAAAAAAAAAATCCTTGAAATAGTATCTATTTAATTCGCTCAGGAATGAAAGACCTATCTGGCCAAGGAGATTGTCTTTACGCCAACAAAAACATGTCATCCTAATTTCTAGGGATCGAGTGCTCAAAAATTGTCTATCATGTAATAAAGTAGCAGAACCAAAAGCAGTATTTCTTCCTTCTCCAAGCAAAGATGGGAATCCTAATCTGAGTCCCTCATACTGGAATCAGTGTCTTTTTCATTAGCAACAGTATTTTATTCCCAAAATTGCTTTTAAATTTTGAATACTCCTTTTTTATTCCAAGTTCTTTTGTTTGCAGGGACATTAACTCTCTACATAGATATGCAGACTACCTTTAAACATTTAAAATACTATCAAAAACCATTTCAAATTACCTTGTCAACCACATTGAAAATAGATACAACTTAATCCGTGTCAACGCATTTCCATATCAAAAAGTAGTTCTAGCCCTCATCCTTTCTCCTGAAACAAAGCCATACATTTGGAAGCTGGTTTACAGAATGCTAAGCTTTTTACTGTATGTAGAGTGACAGACTTACAGATTTTACAAGGAAGAGGAGAAAAGGGCCTGGGAGTTTGATTTGAGGCCAACAGTTCAACCCATAGTAAAAGGGGATGGTCAGAAGAAAGAATGCACAAATTGGAGACTCCACTATTTAATTGCACAGCGTATGTACCAACATCATTTATTACATTTTGGCCTTAACAGGGATTTTAAGAAAGGACCTAAAAAGGGCTGGATGATGAAATCTTTTTGAAAAGCAGAGGGCTTTAACAACATCGCTTCCTCGATGCTTTTGAAAACTTAAAAATCTGACTCTGGGCAATGAAACTATTTAGTATGTCATTAAAGCTATTCAATTTGCATCTTGTCATCCTGTGCCAACTTAAATTATGGTTAAGTGAAGATACCTAATTATTTTACCCAATGGACTGAGAGCAATGCATAGAATGTCACAGGGACAAGCAAATTCCTAGTGAACCTCCACTGGATGAATGGGTCTGACATATAAAACACTGCAACAAATGCAGAAAACTGCGCTTTGGACATGAAATCATGCTCTGTGTGCGATCTCGGAAACATTGCTAACAATGTTTTAATTCCATCCATGGCTGGTAAAGCTGTTTACAATGTGGGCATATTATATCCATACACAGCACCAAAATAGAACACAATGCTAAATTGTTCTCCTATGTGTGCAGGT
Organism: Fulmarus glacialis; assembly: GCF_000690835.1. NCBI lineage: Eukaryota > Metazoa > Chordata > Aves > Procellariiformes > Procellariidae > Fulmarus > Fulmarus glacialis. The sequence continues at coordinate 6,083 of NW_009194774.1, read as the reverse complement.
GCTTCTGTGGTCCCCTGACAAAATGACAACTTACATAAAGCTTGTATTGAAACAATTTCACCTGGGGCCAATCTGCTCATTACCATATTTGCATTAGGTTTCTTTCACTTTTTGCTGAGAGCTAATAAGAGCTTTCGCTGTCCATATCTCTAAATACTTATTTCCTCTTTGAGGACTCATTTGAAAGTCAGTTGGCATTCCAAGTGCTCAAAAAGTGGAATATTTTCAGTGTATTGTTACTATTGCTTAAGAAACCCAATTCTGGAGTCCCTTCTCAAGGTCATAGCCAAGAGAGGTGAACAAAAGTTCATATAATAACTAATGTAAAATGGCAATTTATCACTGTTGGTAGTGGCAACTGTTGGATATAACAATTTCAATGGATGTTAAAAATAATTCTCATTCAAATATCTCTCGTTTTTTCGACATGGACACTTACTTGAACACGAGGAACAGATATTAAAGCATGCAATATGGGAAGGAAGACAGTTTCCAAACAGTATTTTTTCTAAGTTTCAAATGAACTGAATTGCTGGCACCTTAAATAGCAAGGCAATGCTGCTACCCTGCACTGGAATTTCACACCACATGTAATATCAGGAATGGTAGAAAGGGAGGAAGAACTAATAAGTGTATCACCTCCTGTTCTTCTGCCTGGCTTATAAGTACATTTTACAACTAGAAAATTTCTCACTATGGATGTGCTTACACTTCAATCTGAGCCATACAATTAAGAATACAAAAGGTACAACACACTAAGATAAATACCTAGAACCATAGAAATAAAGGCTTGTTTTTAATACTTCCTCTGTTGACACATTCAGGTGGCAGAAAAGGAAAAGCTTAGAAATTAACTACCTAAAATGGCCAGGGAAGAGACACAAAGCAAACTCAGACCACGGGCAGCAAAGAACAATGCAAAGGGCAGAGAGAAGTCAGTGTTTTGTGCCTGGCAGATGAATTTACAGCTAAAGGAGTGTCAGTGAAGTTTTTACCAACAGTAAGTACTCCAAAAATTCAGGGTCTAACCTTGCTTATCTCAGTCACACAAAGAATTGCCCTAGATACAGTGACACATTTTGCATGAGTTGGTTTGCATGACCAGGAGAGGTACAAATAATAATGCTTTAAAAATTGAAAACACAACTTATGCTATCTTAGTAGTGTAGCGATCCATACGCTGTGAGTGATTTACAGTTTGGGTTTTTTCCAGTTTACATTACAAACAAGAGGAAATTAAAAGGTAAAGATAAAAAATAGACTTAAATATGAACCCAGTTGGCATGTTACTATACCAGTTCACTTCATACCATTTAAAAATTAGACTCCCATCCCCTGGAGAAAAGGGTTCATGCCTTGCAACAACAGCATAAAAAGCATCAGCCTGAAAGTCTGGAGCCGTAAAGATTGAGAAAAGTTCGTGTATCTCAGCGTGGGAAGGATCCTCTCAGTGGGAGCAAGGATCTCTGTGCAGGAGGGCTGACGTCAGTGGAAGTGGGAGGGAAATGGTGATGGGAGGTTTGTCAGGGAAATGATTGAGGACAGTTTCAGTGGGAACAGGGAGGAATCAAGAGAGGGTGGATGGCCTCAGTGGAAGCATGGACAGTACGTGTGGGAGTTTCAAAGGAAGAGAGAGCTCATGTGTTCCAAGGGGAAGGAATTACCAAGACAAGAAGAGTGGACAGCTTAACGGACTAAATAATGTGCTGTTAAATGCTGAAACAACATCCATTTCAGCACTGCAGGTACAATATAGCATACAGCCTCCTATATGCAGAATTATGCAACCATTGGTTTGCAGCGACTGCAAAGTTCTCTGGCAATTTCACAGGGTTTGAATGAAAAAAACTTACTGGCTGTAGGGCCATGGATTTAAACTGGCTGTCCCATATCAAATGATAAATCAAAAGGCTATTTCACATTTAGCCCTGCTGGCTTAGGACTACTTTTAAGTTAAAATAAAGGAAGTTTGGATTTACTCTCTGATCCCCTTGCACCCAAACGCACATATTTCTGTGTTAAATATACACGACAGGGAAAGTTACACAAGAGAAGAGGAAGGAAATACGTAAAAGAATGACAGGGCAAAATAAATGCGCAATGTATGTGCTACAATGTATACTAGTGCACTACAGAAGAGTGACGCACACACGTGACATTGGGACAGCATGTGCTTATGAATACCCAAGGAAATTTTAAATAAATGCCCATGAAGTCCTTATACCATTCCAGCATTTACTCCTCTCATGCTATAGATCAAGCAGAGGTATTACTCTAAAGGTGTTTAAGCAGGTTTCTATAAAGCCAAGTACCTCTACCACAAATTCAACACCACAAATGTCTGAAGAAGAAAATCGTAACTAATACATGTGAAAAAGACAGAACATCATGATTTTGAGTCCAGTTTCTTGAGATTTTTAGAGCTAAAAAAAAAAAAAAAGAAAAAAAAAATCAGGAAAACTCTCGTTTGCAACAGTACTGGCTAAGTGTCATTTGATACTCTTAATGTAGCACTGGATAATCAAACCTCAGTCACTGTTACCGCATCTAATCTTGCTCATCTTTCACTGGGAAAAGTACAGAGTTTAAGCTGTGGAGTGGATACATCGAAAATTAAGCGAAGGGTTTTCACGGCTGGTTCACTTTTTAGATATGGCACTTGGATTCCAAGTTGCTCATAAATTTTCGAATTAAAGCCACATCTGAATTTACTAATTAAGGAGGGAGATACAAGTGCCATGACCAAATATAACTTATTAAAAGGGCTCCTCCATATATTATCACCATACTCTTACATACCAGAAATAGGTGTTATGGCATTTATCTCTGCACACACAGACTTTCAGGACTGCTCTGCAAATTTGCTATGGTTTTTCCATACTAGGAAAGAACAGGTTAACTTTTTTTACCTATGGTTTGTAAATTGATGCAAATAGCAAAACATGGTATGCTCACACCACACATCCAGAAAATGATCCTCTGCTATTCAACCACAAGAAAGATGTAATAAGACATAAACATAAAGCCAGAATAAGTCTGGAGGCTAATTAGCAATGTATATAATGCCATTTTACAGTTAGCATGGGTTATTTCTTTTTTGTGACACTTTCTGACTTGAAGAATGTGCACTATAGCTAACAAACTGATTCAATAAAAGTTATTGCACTACCTATTACACATATTTTAATAAACTTAATGCTAATGCCAGCAAAGTGAAAATATGAGATTTACGCATGGGCCAAGTTTTGTTCTTAACTCTCACGTAGGACTTTCTTGGCTCTAATCTGTGCATATACAATAAAAGGATGCGAATGATTTTCAATTAAAGTGCCCTGAAACCAAGTGAAAATGCCATTCAGGCAGGTTACGGGCTATTCACGCAAATTCTGATGACACCACCATTGGCCAAAGCACAAAAGGTTTGTAGCATCTTCTGTTCGTGTGAGGGTATCCCAGGGAGCATAAAGGGTGTACTACGCACTCTGAAGAATAGCAATAGTTCCTAGTAGCACCCTAATTCTTACAGTTCCTCCTCAAATCAAAAATCCTTTTAACTCCAAAACAGCACAACGTCCTGACCAACGCTCCTTTTGGCTTCAGGGATTTCAGGCTCCTGTCCCTTGTCGTCACTGTTCTCACACTTTGTTTCGTCCCAAACAACTTCACTGTACTGTGAAAACTGCTCTCCAGTGATGGGATAGCCCCCTCTCCAGCACAATCTCTGAGATAAGGTGATTATCTAGCACACTAGAAACTGTAAATCTGATGATACTATACACATTAATGATAAAAGCAGAGAATGAAATACCATGCTGCTTTATAGTTCTAAAGAGTATTATAGGATTCTGCAGATGAAAATCATGCAGATGTGATGTGTCCAACAGATTTTGTATTCAGCTGATCACAAACAGAATTCCATTCTCATTTCTCAAAACTGATCGTTTCACAGCAACGTGCTTAGAGTGATGACAAGGGCAGAAAATATGACTGAGTGATAAAAATCAGAATGACTGCCAATGAGGTTACAGCATGCATACAAACCAAAATCAACCATATAGCATCTGGCTGAATTATCCAAACCTAGTAACAAGAATTTTTACAAAGTTCTTGAAATCGAACAACAAAATTTAACAAAACTAAGACTGCTTCCCATGCATGCTTCTTCCCATGCAAACAGGTTTTGGAGTTGTTTTTTTCCCCACAAGCAAGCACACAGAAGACAAATTCACAGAATACAAATTTTAAGAATATTTTTTGTTTAGATTTTGTAATGTGCAATTATAATCACACTTAAAAATTCAGCTAGCAAAACAATTGTCAGGATCCTGATGACAACTTAAGTTTCCTTACTGTGGTTACTGTGTTAAATATGCCATAAGCATGTCTATCGTGTGTGAACAGGGCCATAAAGTTCAGTTTCCTGTACAGCATTATTAACACAAAAATTTAGTTTAGTATAACACTATTCAGCTTCATGTTCTGCCTTAGATATTGTTAATTCCTCCTCCAATTCACTACTTACAAAGTGTCTTCTCATTTTCTAGACTTTTTTTAAACTCCTTTGAACTGAGATTACTATATCTGGAGGAAAACAATTGAAGAAAATCACTCACAGTACTGAAGAAAATTATTCCAGGTCAATACTCTAAAAGCCATCTTAATCAGCACGTAAAAATCCTACGGAAACTACAAATCATTAGAGTTTCTGCGAGTCTGCAAAACGCTTGACATTTAGCTAGTTCTTGCCTGCATCTCAAGCCTGTATCTTACATTTACGGCATGTGTATCTCAGTTCTTATCATGGTAACCCAGCGCAGATCAGCTGTGTTATATAATATCCCCTGGGCTGCTATAATTTGATTTTTTTTTTAGACATGCAATTACTTGTTTTTACAAAATAGAGATAGTTCCCCCAAAAAAGCAAAGATATGAAATAATCAAACCTATAGCATTACAAACTAAAGTACAACCCACACACAAACAGGCCATCAACAGAAAGTAAACAGACAACCAAGCACTCCGCACCACTAACTCTCTTGCTTCAAAAAAAAAAAAAAAAGAAAAAAAAATCACAAATGACAATTTTTTTCAGTATGTGTCTGTCGACTTCATACAGCCTTGTGTTGTATCTCTATACAAAAGTACGCACGCTAACACACATGCAAAAAAACCTCCAAAAAATACCCTATTTGCAGCAACAGACAAGGTGAACAAGTTGTTAATGTAAATTAGTACCCAGAGCAAAAACCGCTGTCGCTCTCTTTTCAACTTTCTGAATGGAAGAGGGTATGCAAATTGATCAGCCCAGCTAGCAGATCACTTCAGCATGCGATTTGCCTCTTCTTCCAAACAAGACAAGCACACACAGCAACACTGGACGACCCAACACAAACAAACATGTAGAACACAGGAGTCGGTGGCAGTGCAGCTCCCATGCACGGCAGAGTCCCACCATAGGCGGACGGACGGGCCCTCCGCATTCAGAAGCAAGACCTGCGCC